>NC_065515.1:342947-356397 GCF_006386435.1 Epinephelus moara
ACTAACTTTGCACTTGAAGGTTGCCCGTTCACTTACGTTTTAACAGGTCTGACGCTACTATGCACCCCGGCTGTATCTAGGCTAACGGCTAACATGCTAACTATTATTTTTATGTCACTAGTCACTTGAAACAGATTTAGGACGATAGGAGACAGGTTGAAATAAACCGAAATTTCCCTTTAAGGCTTAAAGTTATGCATGATTAAGGGTGTAGCTGTTTTGAGTGACAGGCTGTCTTCTGATACTGTCCTAGGGTTCTCAATCAATTCCACCCCTCGCTCCTCCACAGTTCGACCCCTTCATCCAAAAATGGTAACTTCTGGCTCCAAAAAACCAAGATGGTGACAGTTGAAATGCCAAACTTAAGGCTTTAAAACAAGAGTCCACCAACCAATGGGTGACATCATTTTTGCTTTCAGTATAGTTCCTTTAACAACTATGCATTTAAATCAATAACATCGTTTTGTTTTAGTCACTTGAAAACATATAATTGAATTTCAGATTCTCCCTTTTCTTCAAGTTATTAGTCATTTGTCAACAGTGAGGATTGCGACCTACAAGTACACTCGTGCCGGCAATTCTCCATCCCCTGGGCCCCTTTTTCTTTTCAGCTAGACTTCAGGTCTGCCGCCCTGTCATTAGCTCTGAGCTTTAATTAACAGACACACCTGTCACCACGCTGCACACAGACACAGCAGGTCACACTGGGGACGCTGGGGAATTCCAGCTAAAACTGTATGCTCATCAGATTACGGAGCCGGCATGTAGTTGTTGATCTGCTCCAAAGAAACCAGCGCTGTCGAGAATCCCCCCCCCCACCACCCCAGGTGTTGTGGTTGAGGTAGGACTTGTCTCACCCAGCGTGCTTGTGTATGTTTGTACATGAAGTGCAGGGACCTGGATGAGGGGGGGGGGGGGGGGGGGGGTGATGCTAATGGGGACATCTGTGGGATTGGGACTGGGTGTGCAGAAAGAGATGGGGCAGTGGGTTTGTTGGTTGTCTGCCATGCTAACAAGCACAGTTAAAAGCCCAGAGTGACAGCCCTATTAGAGACTAATGGAGGCTGAGACAGCTGAGACCCTGACACACACACACACACACACACACTAACAGAGTCCACCACGCCCAAGAACAACCAAGCGACTCCCTCCTGAGCTCAGCCGCCTGTCTTTACCTTCATCCCTCCTGTCCTCCGTCCCTGTAGTTAAAGATCTTTATGGGTGAGGGAGTGGCACAGGGATGGGGTGATTGGATGGGCTCTCATGCTATCAGCCATCCCTGGAGGTAACAAAAGGTCAAGGACTCTCATTTTTCATCGCAACCAATTACCCTCCCATTCCAATCCTCTGTCTCTCCATCTGGCCCTCTTTCCCCGCCGTGCTCAACCCAGTCCTCTAATCACATCCATTCTGCCTCACATGAATGCTCACACACATACATGTCGCTTCTCACACACATAGTCCCACAATGTCCTTCAAATGAAAAGCTCAAATACGATGACAAACTGCAATTGTTCAATAAATTAAGTCAAGCTCTATTTAAAAAAAGCAGAAAATTCCACTCCAATTAAAATTCCTCTTCCTACAGATCCTCCCCGGCTTCATCCCTTGCAGTGGTAGACAGCGCTGACTCCCTGCTGTATTTAGTCCCACAATGATGTCTGAATGTCTGAGACTATAGTCTGGTTGTGTGTTTGGGTGACCCAGGGGTACAGTCCAGCTCAAGTCCTGGGGGAGAGGCTTGGGCAAGGCCTGACCTTCTAGCGCTCTGTGGTATGCTAACTATGTAGCAGGAAACAAGCTGAACATCTATCTGTCTACATAAAAAGAGGGACTGTTTGCCTGCAGGCCAGGATATGAAGGGGCACTGTAGACGATAGAGAGCTGAGCCGCTGTTGTAGCTGTCAAATGTGTGTGTGTATGCTGGGAGGCAGTGGAGGGGGGGCACTAGGCGTGGGTGATGTTGGCGATTACTTCTAAGAGGGACTACAATTAACCCTTAGCTTTTCTGTGACCCTCTCATTCCCATACTTAACCCCTCCCAGAGGTCAGAGGGCAACAGGCTCTAAGTGGCCTGTGGGTCTCTAACAGGGCAATTCGCAAATGAATCTGTGACAGTGAGAAAGAATCAGAAGCCTACAGAGGAGTGTGAACATAGCTACATCCGCACAGACTGGCTCATGTTGTTTGCATTTATAGTGAGCGAGTGAAAGTGCCAGCGGTTGTTTTTTTATGAAACAATGCCCTTTATCAGGTTGAATATACTTGTTTACTGTATGTTGTGCAGTCAGGTGGACAAATTTGTTGAGAGGAAGGAGGTAAATTCCCCCAAAACTTTTACCAGCAGGGAAGATAAAAAAAACCCCTCCACTGAAGAGGTGATTTATGATGGTGCATCTATCTTGAAATGCAATACTGAACTGCACGACTGTCATCAGAGAGTTATATACATTTATACAGGTAAACCTTTTCAACCAGACAGGACCAAAATTAACTAAAGTTGTCATGTCAAACCTGAAAAGGCAACATTTGGGATATAACTTGTGCTGTCAAATATTAATTGTTTGAATATGAAATGTTAGGAACTGCAGTATGAATTGAAATATTAGCAACTGAAGTTAATGTACTGAAAGGGTTAAATGAAGAGTAAACAAGATAAATGCCTACAGATACACTAGCCCCTCCGCTATGAGCTAAATGCTAGCACACAATTTCTAACATGCTCACAATGAAAAGGCTAACATGTTGATGTTAGGCAGGTATAATGTTTACCATGTTCACCACCTTAGTTTAGCTTGTCGGCATGCTAACATTTGTTAATTAGCATTAAACACAAATTTCAGCCGAGGCTGATGGGGATGTCAGTAATTTTGCAGGTGTTTGGGAAACCCCCAGGAGCAGCACTGGGCTCTCAAGCCAATTTTACTTCATGGCCAAATGTGTAATTTCAAAGTCGGGGTCTGTTACGTGACACCACGAGGCCCAGAAAGACTTTTTGCCCCATAGATTTACATTATGAAAAAGATGTTTGGAAATCAGTCAATACTTTTTTGAGCATCACAAGTTCCACCAAAAAGAATTATTGCTTTTGCTTAGGTTGGTACATGACAGTTCACATCGAATGAGATAGTCAAACTTGACAAACAAAAACAAAAATACAATGCAAACATGGTAATAGAGATGCATACAAGAGGGGGTACAACTTCCATGCAAAATAATTCCAAAAATCCCCCCAGATTGGTCCTTTAGTTAGTCATCCTCGTCAGGATTAAATAATTTCTATCTCAGATAGCGGGGGGCTAAACCGGGAGGTAGCTGCTTGACCGCTGTAAGTCTCTGGTGCATTTTGCTCTATGGGTCCCATGATGCGGCAAATGTGGGTAATTTTATAACTTTATATCTCTCGCCTTACATGCTACTGAGCAGCTTTCATAGGAATGGCATGGATGGCACTAGAAGTTAAGACATTTTAATCGAAAACTCATGGTGGTGCAAGAAGAAAAAACACAAAAGGACTGTTGTCTTTGGATCGTGGATATCTGGACCATATTTTGTGCCAATCCAACAGTTGTAGAGATTTTTCCTGTAGGGATCGAAGTTTCAGACAGACTGACTGACCGTCCGACACTGCCATGCCTAAGTGCCATGCAGGAACTGTCAGCGTTGAAATCAGAAGTGTAAAAGAGAGTGTAAAAGTGTGCTTTGCCAGAGCTGAAGTAACAGGAAGTGTGTTTAAAATGTTGCATACAACATCTCTACAGCATCAATGTGAATATTTCACTCATCATAACTCTGATGCACAGTAGCATTCTGTGGCTTCAATTAAGACGCCTACTGGAAGAGGAAGATGGCAGAGATAGCAAGGAAGAAAATATTTGATCTAATTTTGAAGCTACTTAAGGGAAAAGATTGTGTGTTGGGAATATTGGTGCTCAAGTGGTACAGGGTTTCATGGAGATTGATTCTGAGTAACGTATATAGCATGAAATTAGGTTCTGGCAGCCTTTTGTTGTAATGGCGATGTTAATGGCTATAAGTCACACTGGCAGAACTTTTTTCCATAACTCTCATTTCCTTATTAATTCAGGTGTGGTGCTCATTACTGAAGGTCATGTTTATGCAGAGATTAAGAGAGCGTGCACATAGATAACGAGTGAGGAGTGAGTCAAGAAGTGAGAAGAGAGACCTTTTCCTCCTCGCCTCCACAATAACTTTCCTGCTTAAATTTCCACCAAACAACACATTATGTCAGCCAAGATCAGGGATTTACTGTGACTCATTAACTGTGCTCGCACTGTGTTTATGACCACACGTGACCCCCCCTACTCCACTGTGATTCCAGGGTGATGAGAGTGCTTGTGCCCCCGAGGAGGGACTCACGGTTTGGGTATGCCCTCCATGGAGACCCCCTGGCTCTCAGTGCAGAACACTGGAGCCAGGCTGCCTGTAGTGGCTCCCTAGAGAGGCAGAAGGAGGGGGTATGGAGAGGTCTAGAGTTTAGAGGGTGGGGGAGTTTTAAGGGGATGATTTTTCAAGCAGATATGCAGCAGTTGAGTGCAGGTTTTGATCCAGCATGGACACATCTGCACAATACATTTTACTCAATTAGCCACAAAAAGCTTTTTTTACATGACGTAGACGCACAGTGCAAATCCGAGCAAAGAGCAGAATGTTGCGAGTCACTTTACGGTGCACAAGGTCTTAAATATGGTTCACGCAGGTATTGTCTGGACATAAAGGTTGTGACATTTCAACTTGAGCTTGAGCCTGAAGAAAGAAAAGTTTCGACAGTGTTTGAAAGACCCTGTCAGCACTTATTCTGAATCAAAAAGAAAGACAGAAAATGAGGGAAAGACAACAAAAACACAGCTGGCGATGTGAGTTGAGAGGAAAAAGTCTCAGGTTTGAGTTGTGAAAACACACTCTCGCTCTACTTTGAATACACCAGTTCCCCCTTTGTGAGGGGAACTACGACCTGCTGCTCAAGTGCATTTACACGACCACTTTTACTCCCACTCTGCTTTAAGGTGATGGAACAGTAAAGATAAAGTTGCACTTTTAAAGTCTGTCCAGTTCAGTTAGTTTGTGTTGACTTTACTCAGCATGTTGCAGCTTACATACTGAATAACCTAAAGGGTGGATACACTGGTTTTGGTGTGTGAATCTGTGTGGCCCACACACTCTTCCAGTAAGCAGACCACTCACAGTTATTCACCAGAAGTTCACAATAGCACCTGGTTTACAACAAGGTAACTGCTTCATGGGTATTTTACGGTCACCCGTATTACTAATATTTTCAGGAGAAATTATCGTTTTTCACTCCACCTCTCCATGTTTCGGTTTCTCCTTTTCTCTTTCCAATGCAGGACAGAAATATCTCACTAAAAACCTTTTTTCGTTTACGTCCTCTGCCAGCTGAAACTGTAGACTTTGGTCAGTTTAAGCATGTTTGGTTTCCTGGATTGTTATTCCACCGTTTTTGATCCTTGCTGGCGCTGAAGGGCTGCTGACAGAGACAAATACACTGCTGTCCACAAAGCTGACATTCACACTCATGTGTCAGAGGAAGACGTTAAAATCGTACACACGCTGTACTTGTTGAGATGACTCTAAATGGAAAATACAGCCTGGCCTCAGTTAGAGCCTGTTTGACCCCATAGGCAACAATACTAGGATGTTAAAATAAGCCTGGGTGTCAGGACATGTTATACATTTATACATGTGATTTAGAACTCCTGTGATAAAGGGATTTTTGTATTATTAATGAAGGCTATAAAAAGAGGAAGGGCCTGATAGAAGACAGGAATCGTTGCTCTCCTCTTCAGTGCAAACGCGAGGAGTGTGATTACAGAGAAGATTCCCAGCTTGGCAGGATCAACGAGTCCACAGCAGATTATTGTTTGAATTACATGAACATAAGAACAGTCTTTATCTCTGCAGGTCTGTCATTTGCCTGACGTGCAATTCTGCTGGTGGGTCATTATGATGTACACAACCACATGCACATGTTTGCACATGCGCAAACGTGGACGCATGCACGTGCAGGATGCAACCACAAACATTCACACAGCGTCCGTCTCTCCCTAAATACAAGTGGATGTCATGACATTTCCTCCTGACGTGACAACTTAATGTTGAACTGAATCTGAATTTTGTAAGGAATTACAAACTATGATGACACTGCAGCTATCTCGCATGTTTTTTTTCCATTTTTCAAAGTAGTATAAAATCTGTTTCAGACAAAGTGAACGTGTCTAAGCTTCAAGCCTCTGGCTGGGCCTTTGCCATGAGAGTGGATGACTTGTGCATATGAAACTTTGCTAGGAAAGGCATTGTCAGCTGCTGTGGTGGAGTGGAGTACATGATACCCTTTTTCATCAAGTCCACATTGCGGTGGTTATGTAATGTGAGCGAGTTGTCATTTAACGACATTAAACAGCAACTGTCATGATGTTAAATTTGTATTGCTCAGGGGAAAAAAAGCTAGCAAGCTAGGCTAACTGCTTGGCTCGTTAATGTCAGCACTGATCCCAACAACATTTTAGTTTTTGTTCATGTTATTTCAACACCTGCTGAGTCACTGGTTGCACACTCACAACATGTCTACACAGCAGGCGTAGCATGAGCAGCAAGTTGACAGAGATAGACATAAAGTGTAAAACTGCACTTTAGGTCGCGCTTAGGGCGAGTAAACCATGGCTTAAATGTTTTCTGTGTTGAGATGCCGTCAGTGTTGTGTCCCACCATCTTCTCCTTGTGTACTTGTCTTTGTCTCTCTGTGTCAAACTTGCCAGGGAAACTCCCCGTTACCCATCGCCCTCTCCCGATTTCCTTTCAGGGTCACAGTTCTCCAGTATTTTTGACAAATTTTCCAACCTTTTCTTCTTTATGTTACCAAAACCTGTTGCCGGCACTGTATACACCCTACAACTGTAAAGTGTACTGTTTCCTACTCCTTGGCACCTCCACCTTTCTCCCTTCTTCTCCGACCCTCCAAAGCCACAGAGGGGTACCCGTCAGGCCCACATATGTCAGGTGGGCTGTTGGTGGGCACCACATGTTCGTGCTGACCGCATTATATGTGCATAAGTCCGACAAGATGCTCTAGTGGGAGTCTAAGGGATGTCTTGGGGGTTAGCTGTCGTCCAGAGACTGCGTGCTCCCACTCTGCCTTGCTTAGGCATCCAGGGCCGAGGGCCTGTGTTGGTCAGGGACGACAGCCGGCTGTGGGTCCCAACCAGGCACTCCACCAGGCACTCTGCTGGAGTATCAGGGTCATGAACCAAAAACAAACCCAAATTTAATTTATTTAACATAAAGATGTGGATGCATTGTTTGTTATTTTCATTTTTCTAAAGTCACCAGGATGCAGGAAACAAAGTCTCTGAAACTCAATTTTTTGGTTTAGTTTAGCTATTGTGTGTCTGTATTGTGAGTATTTTGTATAGTCTGTCCTCTCTCTCCACGTCTCTGTGATGGGGAGGTTGTGTGGCTCTGTTTGGCGGCTCTTGGAAGTTGCTCAACAGCATTTTTTCTCTTTGGTAATTACAATTTTGACCAAATAAGTGCGGAAGTCAAAGCACACAGAAAGTCTTAGCACAAAGGAATTTTAATTTTAGTTTGACTTGAAATATACGCAGAACCTTTAAACAGATGGATCTCAGATCCTGCAGCCAGAACTGCAGGAAAGTGATATAACAGATTCCTCTTTGCTCACTTAAGTGTCCCCCTCTGTCTCCAGCTGTCTGTCTTTCACCCCTCTCTTGGAGCGACGTGGCTGAGGTCCAGTTTCACCAGCTTAAATTAAATCAGGAAAATCAACTTCGTCTTTATCCTCATCTTTAATGAGAGAGGTGGAGGGATTTCCAAGGTGCTGCTCTGCCCTGTTTTCTTTAGAAAGGTCTCGCTGTTCTGGGAAGGAAGCCTAGAGAAGTGGATTAGCTAAAACCCAAAGGAAGGAAGAATCAGATATGCTAGACCACATCACAGAACGCACACACAACCTCACATAGTGTAGAAACAAACGCTGGGATGGAGAGGTGTTATAAAAGCTCTTAGGAGGTTACTCCCCTCCAGCTCAGAATCAAACGGGACCAGAGAGGAGAGGGAAGGAGGAAAATCTAAAACACATTTTCACCCTTCGCCCTGACATGTGGAACCTGTACTGGGAGTGTTTTCTTTTCATCTGGCTGTGATGGGGCTCAGGGGTTTCTACAGTGTCCCCTCTGCCCTCTCCTCCCAGGAGGGCTGTGCTGACCTAATTACCAACCAGGACACCCGCTCGCCGAGAACAACAGCACCTTCACAGCTTCATGCGAATGCTCCATACCCTTCACTGGCTGAAGTACGGTACCGTGTCACCACCTCGCTAAGTGGTTCGGTGTCCTATTGTGCTAGCCTGGATGTCTGACTGAACTCATGGTCATTCATAGGAAGCTGTGACTTCCAGTAAGGTTATCTCCTCACACAAGAGTGAAATCGCCCTTTGTGTTTTAATTAACTGGAATATCTTGCAGAGAGAGCTGGGTTCAGCAGTGCATCTGGATGGCACGGCTGTGTTTGTTTATTGGTGGGAAGCTGTTGCGGGGTCCTATTCATATTGCTGCACCAGTAGATTTTGCTGGATGGGAACTGGCAACCTCTGTTTTGGGAAGAAAATGAGAAAAATTGCCCCCTGAAACCTTATTTTAACTTCCTCATTCATCTTGCTCTACATGATCAATACTGTCTGTCACTTGAAAGATCACGTTTGATGGATGAATCTCTAAATCGCTGAATCTCTAAAAAGATCATCTGATTGTAAGTACAGTTAGAAAAGTGTGTGAGAGGCAGTTACAGTTGCAGATATTAAGGAAGAGTGGGTGTGATAAAGGCCACGTACCTGCGACCTCAACTCGCTTGTCAACTGCCATTGCTCGCTCACACACACACTTTAAAAGGAAGGTTTTCCTTTCCCCCCTTGCAGTTTCAGAATCCCCCCCACAGCTGTTATAAGTGACAAGCAGCGGTCCGCCTACACACTGCGTGGGGTCCATGTGAGCGCTCTGCTGTGCATCTGTGACGCTCTGCTGGGGTGGTGTCTCAATGACGGGATCCCCTCTCCTGTACTGCTCACAGCTTCGAGCTAGAAGTTAACACCCCACATAATGACATTTAAATAAAACCTGTGGCCTCCTGAAAGGTTAGAGAGGTTTCGACAAATCAGCTATCGAAGAATAGTGAACCTCTGTGCAAATATTAAACAAGGCCTCTGATTCAATGTTTCTATCGCCTGTAAAAGAGGAAATATTTAAACCAAATCACAGATTCTTTAACAACTTAAATTGCTGAGATGTGAGAACACTGCAACATTGATACAGACAATGCCACAAACAAGTTGACCAACTCAGTGTTATGTGGTGTGGAGAAGGCAGACCCAAAATGATCACTCTTTATTCCAGGAAACAGCAACTGAACATCACACAACCAAATCAAAGATCCAGCAAAGACTGAAGTGAAAACCAGGGCTTGAATACAAACTAGAGGCCGTTTACACGTGGCCGGCTATTTTCATAAACGGACATTTCACCGTCTCCGTTTTCAAAAAGATCTTCTTTTACACTTACCCGTGTATATATACACAAGAGCATGCCAAACCTGTAGGTGGCAGTGTAACGAGAAGCTCAAGCCTTCCATGTATCCATTGTCACCATAGCAACATAGGTCGCACTTTTGACACAGGCGCAAGTTCCGGCGCATACTGTGACGTGAGCTGCCTATAACTCCGTTTATCTCCGTTTATCTCAGTTTACACGCAAACGCGCAACCGGAATTTTCCAAATCTCCACTCTGGCCGGAGTTTTTAGAAAGACTCGTTTTCAGAGGAGAAATCTCCGTTTGCGTGTAAATGAAGGGCACAAACGAAGGAAGATGTCTCCGTTTATCAAAATCACCGTGTACGTGTAAACGGCCTCCTAGTGTGACGAGGGGATGAAGTGCAGGTGCAGGAAAAAGGAAGAGAAACTCAGGTGAGGGGAATAAAGTGATGAGGGAGAGGAACAGGCAGGGAGCTGATTGTCTGGGAAAAACTCAGGAGCGACAGGGAAGGACTAATGAGGCTAACGCAGGGCAGGTGTGTCGCTGGTAACTGAGGGAAAGGCTATGGCAAGCCGTTTTAACATCGCTAAGTTTGACTATCCGGAATTAGCATTATAGATATCAACAACGTCATTTTGACTAGTAGTAATGTCATTGTGACTAGTATGAATTTTAACTGAAGATATCTATGACATCATTCTGACTAGTCAAAACTACAGTTACGGATATCTGTAATTCAGTTTTGACTAGTAAGATTCAAACTATTTTTGCCATTCATGTCTATGGGGTTTGTAATTATAGATATCTCCAATTACATTATGACTATCTACAATTCCAGTTGCAAATATCTACAACGTCATTTTGACTAGTCATAATTCAGTTGCAGATATCTACAACGTCATTTCGACAACGACTCAATTCAAGATATCTAGAAAGGACCATGTAGATATCTTCAAATGATGATAATTAAAGATATCTTGAACTTGAATTATGACTAGTCAAAATGACGTTGTAGATATCTGCAACTGAATTACAGATATCTACAATTCAGTTACAGATATCCACAATAACAATTGCAGATATCCGCAACTACATTGGAGATATCTATAATGACAAACCCCATACACATGAATGGCAAAAGTAGTTTGAATCTTACTAGTCAAAACTGAATTATAGATATCTGTAATTAGACTTTTGACTAGGCAAAATCTAATTACAGATATCTTGAATAAGAGTTTTGACTAGGCAAAATTATGTTGCGGATATCAGTAATGAATATCCAGTCTAGCTATTAAATGTTAAAACAGCTTGCCATAGAAAGGCACTAACTGGGGGAGTAAGAACAGGTGAGTGAAACTAATCAGTGTGGGGCTGACAAAGACCAAGGCTGGAAAACACACAAAGACCAGAAATAAAAGCAGACATGACACAAGGAGTGAATCTACCAGAAAACTCAATAAAAAATATCCTAGAGACCAGCCTACACATGAAAAAACCCTGGATCATGACACCCAGTTGCCAAAAAAAAAAAAAAAAAAAATGTTGACATTGTTTGTGTGTCTGCAAACCATGGATACTTTACATTTGCATGCTATGTAGTGGACATATTAAACTCTTCGTTTCAACAGCGCTGTGGTTAACATGAAGTTAGGTGAGGTTGTAATCCCAGCAGGAGAAGCAATGATGTCTCTGTACAAAACGATCACTTTTCATGCCACCACTAGTGCAGGACACACAGTGACGCGGTGCTAAAGAACACCTTTCTTTGCCGCCTAAAAAGCCACTGGACAACAGCAATGTCCTGCTAAATCACAACACAACGATTTTTTGTTGTTTGTTGGTCTCGAATTGACCTATGGCTAAGCCACGCCCCCCTCCACTCACTCGGACAAAATATCAACGTTCAGTGCCCGGCGCTATGGCAGGTGTCACAGTACACGGCATTTCACAGGAGGCAACTGATGATTTTTGGAGACACAACGATCAGATGTCATTGAGAAGTAACCAAAAGGGCCTAAACTACGCATTGGAGGGATATATTCATCATTTTATTGTTGAGAAGGTCGATGAAAAGCTTAAATTACAAGCCAAAATTTACAGGTCACAGTGTACGCTTGTGAACCGCATCTGGTTGCCGTCACCATCAAAGACAACAAGTTAAAGTGCCACTGAAGTTAAGGTTTTTGGCTCAGAATATGAGAAAAGGATAACGGCCTTTTTACCATCTTTACCAAGAGTGTCTCTCCGTTAGTTTGGTGCTACAGTATTTACACTGAATCATTCAGCATAACGTTTGCCAACCTTTGTTATCTCTGCCATTACAGATAAGTTAATGAAGCTAAGCTCCAGAAGTTAACGTTAGCTTAACTAGAGCCCTTTGGACAACAGCTAACAATGATGTACGATCACCAAAGTACAAAACTAGAACAAAATAGGCTAATGAACTCCCAGCAAACAAGGTGACATGATGAACAACGCAGCTAGGAGCTAACGTTAGGCTAACTTTAGCTAACGTTAGCTAGAGATGTTAAAGATAACTTTATATTTCTTTCCAGCAAAGTGACAATATGTTGCCTCAAACACAATGTTGACTTACCTTAGAACAGATGTAGACATCATTGTTAATCTTATTCACGTTGAGTTGATGTTGTGGTCTAACGTTACCACACAACTTTATCCAAAGGAGACACTTTTCTCGGTTGAGATGTGGTTTAAAGTGTAAAAAATACACCTGGTCGCCCAGCCTCTCAGGATACCTTGTGTCAGAGTTGCATGTACCCCATGCACACCGTTTGGCCATTTTTAAACTTCAAATCTCAGAAAAAGCTCATAAAACCGAACAAAACTGACTTTCTGTAATGCATTTCAATGGACGTCCAGGCAGAGAATGTCCCAGTGTATGGGAATGGCTATATGCACTGTGATTTGCTCATCGCGTTTGAGGGCAGGGCTTAGCCATAGGTCAATTGAGATCTGCAATAGTCTGCAGCTTGGCAGGCGTCTGCCCAGGTGTCATGCAATCCACCATCCCCTCCATCTCATCCGAAAGACGAAGTGAGCTCATTGGCTATATACTAAACCAGTTTAGAAACAATGGCATGATATCTATGAAATGTGCAAATGTAATGTACTCATGGTTTGTAGAAAGATACAATGCCAACATTCTTTTCCTGGTGACTGGGCTCAGCTGACAGTTTTTAGCCAAGCTAGCAGTATAGCTCTAGTGATGTTAGTCAGTCTGTTGGTCTGCCCAACACTAAACAAGAACTACTGGAAATGTGTTGCAGATATTCCTGGACCCAAAGAAATGAAGCCAACAAACTTTGGTGATCTCCTGACTTTACTTTTAATGCCAACATGTTGTCAACGTTTGTGGTTTTTAAATTAAATGTCTTCCCCTCAGGATGAACTGTAACAACTTTGGAGATCCCTTTATTTCCCTTACAGAGCCACTACGAGGTCAAATTGGTCCAATACTTTGGTTGATGACCATACTTGCAAAACTACTCATTCCCATCAGCCTCAGCTGTTTGTAGTGCTAATCACGGAAAAGTAAGCAAGCTAAACTCGTAAACTAAGAGGGTAACCTTAGCAAACATTATATCGCTTAACATTATTGTCATTGTGAGCATGTTAGCATGCTGATGTTAGTATTTACCCAGATAGCACACATACATCTGGCCGACGTTGGCCTGAGGACGACACATCGGCCCTGAATTTATAACGTCTGACAAGCGTCGGCCGCATGGGCGGATATCTTTAAATTTAATACTCTTTTGTCCCAGCTCATCAAACGTCTCTGTTACGTCGGCTTTGGGTCGGCCCAGTGCCGTAGAATGTCTGCCCACATACGGAAGTCGCCACAGAGGCGGAA
>NC_065515.1:357189-385176 GCF_006386435.1 Epinephelus moara
AATGAAGGAGCGCCTACTGAGCGCAGCTTTTTATTGATCGTTTGAACGTCGCGTGGTGGTCATTTTCGATTAAAGGCCAACGTCTCAGCGACGTCTTGGCAATGAGCAAACGCTCTCCCTGCTACGTCTTAACGATGTAAACTTGATACATCGGGCAGACGTCGGCCAGATGTATGTGTGCTATCTGGGTAGCTTTAAAGCACCACTGTATGTACAACGTACAGCCAACAAATTAGCGAGCATGGCTATAGATTCTATTGTCAAACAAACAGGTTTGACAAACTGATCTGAAAAACAAAACAACACTTTCACCTACCATACTTACCACCATGGGTGTAACATAACATAACATAAACACCATAAAGTTATGCCAAAAGGGCACAATCTGGTGCATTAAAATTGACCACAATGCAGTAAATTGGGAGTGTTTGATGCTCAAAAGTTTTTTGGTGGACGACCCACAACCCCCCGTTTCATACGTGTCCCCCCCAAATGTTGAAACGAAACCTATGCCCTTGCTTACCATAGTTACATTTTCCAATGTAATTTTTACCTGCAACTAAATTAGTTTGGATCTTTTAGCTAAACTGTTGGCTTATTTACAACCTGTGTAACAAATATTCTTTCCCTGAACCATCAGTCTGCTTTGTCTTAGTTTAAAAACCAGTGTACTGCAATAATATCACAATGTTACACCTTGTGCAAAATGACAAAATCATCTTGGTAAAAATCAAACTAAACTGTCATTTCACTTAGTTTCATTTCTGCAAAAATGAGAGACTGTGCACACACTTTGCATGTGTTAGTGCATCCCTATGTGGTTACGGGTGAGGCATCATGGGGGTCTCCTTCTTATGGATTCTCATCAGGGTCGCCACAAAGATCAGTAAACCACAGCATGTCTCTACCGTAGCCCTTAACTGACTCATGCGCACTGACAGGCTCACCACTGTGTAGGCAGGAAAGACCACAGGAGTGGTGGGAGGTGACAGCGACGCAGGAAGGGGGGCTAACTAACCGTGAACAAGCTGGGAATCTCTCTCAGCCTGATCTGAAGAGGTGTGGTGAGTTAGAAGGTATGCAGATGAGTGCACAAGGTGAGCCTCAGCAGATGTGGCTGCGCGGCAGAGATTCAGAGCTCTGCAACCAGTGCAGAGGTGGACAGAAAGTGCAAACCCAAAGGTTAAAGGTTTCTCTACATGTTTACACTTTCTCGAGAGTAAACTACAGCAAAAATCCCAGTGAGACAGAGCCAGGTTACTGGAATTTTTTTTTTTTTTTAATTATTCTAATTAGGAAAAACAATTCCTGTAATCGCAGGTAAACCAGTAACCATAACCACCCTGAGAAGCTTTGATAAAATGAGTGTTTGCATGAGTGTGTTGATAGTGTACAGGCCTGTCATTTACAGATGCAATGGGGAAATTATGTGAGCAACTAAATAAGATATTTCTTAATGATCGATGATTCGCCCTGAAGAAGATTAAAAACAAACATAGTGTAAACAAAACCACTGATGGTTGGGTTGACAGTTTCAATGGGAGGAGTCGTACTGAAAATAGAATTATGCCCCTTTTAACTTCCAGTAACGCTCAACTGACAAGCTTGGTGGCCCTGTGGTAAATGACCAGCCCTTTTCACGGTTTGTTTGTCTTCTGGGAAAACAACACTGTTCTTGTACTGAATGCGTGGGCACTAACTTACGACATTTGCCAGCAAAGATTTGGAAATGACACTGCATATTTTTTTTTGTGGTAACTCAGAATGAAAACATATATATCTGCAAAAAGCTTCCAGCGGATGCTGGCATTAAAATATCGTGATGATCTTTACATTGCATGTTATGTATGAATCCTACCATATGTTTACATTTAACTCATCAGATTTTTGTCTTCTTTTGGGGAGAAAGCAGGTCACATAAAGTCGTATGCATCATCTGAAAGCAGGCAACCTGGAGATTAATTTGAGACGCAGGTCAGCACTGTGTGACAAGTTTTTCTTGTCATGAATATGTAATAAATATTTTGTTTTGGCTAGACACCTATTAATACTGTTAGGGGCTTGGAACATTATAATGGAAGTATGTCATGACCGTTTTGCTCATTTATGTCTCATAAGTTGTTACAGCATTTTATGGGTTGATACCATTTGTGACACAGTTTTGGTGCTAAATTTAAGCATTTATAACCACTCGATAATTATTAAAAATAGTCCACAACAAGACACTGAGACCTTGAGGAACACAATAGAAAAATCAGGAATGTCGGTGGGAAGTGCCGGTGACCCAGCGGACCTCATTTAATATATTGCATTATATGTTTCAACGTATATAAATTTGTTGCAGAGTTGGGTGGTTGACATTTTGCACGTCTCCCAGTGTGAGCGATGACAGGCAGCTTAGTGCTGTTGTATGTCTCAGTCTTACAGCCTGGGGGAACCTCTGAACCCCTAAATTGTGATGAAATGAGTTAAAGGCAGTGCGGGGTGAACCTCATGTTCCAAGGTGAGAGGGCTCATTGGAACAGCGGTGAGGGTGCTAATGTGTTTGGGGTAGAAAGAGACGTCGACGGGGGACTGGGTCGTCATCTGAATCCTACCTTCTGAAAACAGAACTGCGTGCTGACAAGTGAAACCTGAAGTGCCGATTCAATTTAGTCACGATCACATGAACACTTGCGCAGACAGACAGAGTGAAAAAGAAAGAGAGAGTTAGCATGAGTCAAGCAGACTGTTAAAGTTTCCACTACAGAGGGGACAAATGTACACACTCCTTCTCCAGTTCATATTCTGTGTGTTATTGCACAGTATGTGCATTTGGAGCAAACTCCTTCCTGATAAAGCTTGCTCAGACGTCTGGGTTTCGGCGTTCCGATGGAAAACCATGAAGTCCGTGCTGCACCACAGGCTCTCTTTCTTCCCGGCCTAAGAGCTCCTCCCAGCTGTGCTCCACCTGACGGGTTTTCCTTCTCCTCAGCGTCCAGACGGACCACGCCAAGAGCCAGACTGGAGCACAAACACAGGCAGGAGAGTAAAGCTTGGCAGGTGTATAGAGAGACAGCAGGGTGGAGGGAAAATGAAGGTAGGACAGGTTCAGTTGGGGCTGACTTGAATTGTATTTGAGTGTGGGAGGGGGTGAGACAGGTAGAGAGAGAGAGAGAGAGAGAGAGGGGTGAAGAAACTGAAGCCGCTTGCTGTTGTGGGTATGAGGGAAAAGAGAGAGAGGGAAATCCAGACACAAACATAAACACTGGCTAGCACTTCAATGATTCCTCTCTCTGGCTCTATGCCTCCCCCTCGCCTCCCCCCTCACTGGCCAAGCATAAACAAATATAACATGGAAAGCATCAGGCAGGCCCCATACATCTCGCAGAAACGGCAGGCTGAAGTGAATGAGAAAAGGGAAAAATTGTCATGGTGAGTTTTGTCGTTTCCATCCTATAAAAAGACCAATTGGATTAGATGGCCAGACTGTCACTGCCTCTCCTCCAACATCCAAATCACATCAGCTGTAAACTCAAGTGGCCACTGAGAAATGTCATCCTGTCAGACGTCTGTCTGTCCCTCTAAAATCATAAACCTGAAATAGAAAAGAGAAAACAGCAAGACAGTCTCATATTTCACCTCCATGACTGACACAGACACATAAACGCTCACACACACTTGAACCTCTCAGGGTCATTTTTTGATGACCAGAGGGAGGAGAGTATGAAAGAGGAGTGTGACTGATAGACACCAGACACAGAAAACTGACAATAACCATGTCCCTTACCACACACACACACACACACGGTTCAAAAATAATGTTAACACACACACACACACACACACACACACACACACACACTGGGTGCTTGGCTCTCTCCTTCGAAAGACACAATGTCACAGATTACTGCGGCTCCTTGGTCTGGCTGGTAATGACATCATGCCTGGGTCTGCTCCCAGAGATCCCTGCTGCTGGCACACAGCCAGCCCTACATCTGCATCGAGCCCTACACACACACACACACACACACACACACCAGGCCACACCACAATGTTAAGATCCAGCCAGTCTCTCTCTCTTGCATTGTCTTTGTGAGAATAAAGTGAAGATGGTTGCTGTCACAGAAAACTACACAGTGAAACATTGCAGTTAAAAAGGGAACGTCGCCAATTCTCAACCAGCTTTGTATCAGAGCGTTGTGTGTAGTATGTGTAAATTAACTGTGGTAAACTTCCCTCCATCTAACCAGTGCCTAGATATTCCTCCTCGCCCTGCGGCGTAACTTTGTCAGGTGACGTAATTTACGTCATCCGGTGGAGTAGTTTTGCTCAAACTACAGGCAGACACAAAGAGTAGGCTACTGAAGCAGATCAAGAGACAGACCCACCCCTCTCTCTCAAACTCAGACTGAAATCCTATTGTAAGGCAGGTTTCTCTCTCCTAACCTACCTATCAACTTACTAGTTACTGAGTTAACTTTCAAAGGGATGTGGGTGAAGTAAGAGCACAGGGACAGCTTCTTGATCCTCTTTAATGTCCGAAAAAGAACATAGGACAACTTAACATCGACAACAATGGTGGCTGTGGAGGTAGAGGTGCTACCTCACAGTGGTTGCAAGACAGTCTTGTTCCCTCTGTGACTCCCCCCAGCACAGACGCACAGATTCAGCACTCTCTTTACATGCAATACTTTATTAACTACTGCCCAGCTGACAACAACTAAATCAATCTTCAACATGTGCCTGTGGCTGCCTGGCTCCTCCAGCACAGTCCGTTCAGTTTTACCCCAAAGAGCCAGCACACTACTGCATGAGAAGGGGAGAGATGTAATCAGAGCAAACCAGCAGCAGCTGTGTCAATCGGCTCACCTGGTATTACTCTCTTGAGCCTTTCCCCCACACCTCTTACCTGCAGCTGACTACGGACCACACCCACCTCAACAGTGGCATCTTGCATCATATATATATGTAGATATAACTCTGCCAAACTTAATCATAACTCTCATTACCTGCAAATAAGGTGCACGATATCAAAAAGTTCCAATTTTAACGTAAAGAGCAAAATAAAATATGTAAATGTTGTTAACATTGAATTATGTAGATGCAAAATAATGAACAGAGGGAACAAGACAATATACTGGATGTGTCCTCATGAAAATTATTCTCATCTTACACTATGAAATGGTAAAACTAGGCAGTGCTGATGGAATATATATCAGAGTATGTTGCATTATTACTGTAATAGCGAGTTTGTGAACAGGAAGTGGGTGCTGCACTGTTTCCTGCAGAGTGGAGACAGAGGCTTAAAAAACTGAGATCAAATGGTTACACTACGCAGCACTGATGAAATTTAAAACCAAGATTCTGTTTCTGATTTGTCTATTTTTAGCCTCAAATGTTTTCAGAGACAGAGATCAACTGTTGACCACACTGTTCAACTGTAGTATGAGATTGTTTCTTGCCAGCCGGCCGCCATTGTTTCAATCGGACGTGTTCGCATTATGTCACCCACCAGTGGCAGTATTTATTGGTCTGGTGCGGTGCAGTGCATTCTGGAAGTTTAAGGTTTTCTCCCTCTTGAGCAAAATCATCCCTTTTCTCTGTTTTCTCTTGTTTTGTGGCACTAATTTCTTTTTACCTCCTAGACCTTGTTTCATTAACAGGCCATCTTCCCAGCAGTGAAATATTAATTTAACTCAGGGTTACTTTATAGCTGTCGTGAATTTTTGACAATTCTCTTCTTTAAATGTTTTTGTGTTTTACCAAAACTTTCAGGCCTCAAATAAAGTTGTAATCTCACTCAGCACCCTCACACACACTCAGCCGCAGCCTCATTAAAAGCAGCGAGCTGACTACACTGCAACCTAAAATGGAAGAGAAATATTTTTTCTTTTCTCATTTGCTTCCAAGCATGACTTTGTCTTGACTTGTCTCCAAGTGCAGTGCAGACTGTGGTGCGCAGGAGATGACATTTTTGTCAACAAAATAAAAGTGTGAAACCATGCATGTTAATGCAAAGGTTAAAGAGTGTAAACTGAACTGCATAATAACAGGAATAGTTTATAACATTTATGGAGACATGTTTATTTGCCTTCTTGACAACATTGATGAAAAGACTGATAACTTCTTAATGTCTGTGTGGTAAATATGAAGCCATATATTAAGCATTTTAGGTTAGCTTAGCATAAAGACTGAAAACAAGGGGAAACAGCTAACCTGGATCTGTCCAAAGAAAAAACAAACTACCTACCAGCACCTCTAAAGCTCACTAATTGACATGTTATATCTTGTTTGTGTAATCCAACATAAAAAAAAATAAGAATGACAAGTTGTGGTTGTACAAGGGTCTGATTGTCACCATGAGTCACTGTTTTTGACCAAGAAATAGTCCGACACATAACTTCCCGTGCAACCACAACATGTATGATTAATCAAAAATGATATTACATGTTAATAAGGGAACTTTAAAGGTGGATTTTGTTACATTTGTAAAGAGCAAGGCTAGCTGTTTCCATCTGATTATGGTCTACATGCTAAGCTAAACTAACCCACATGTGGCTTTAGCTTCATACAGAAATTACGACCACACAGATGGACTGGTATCAGTCCTCTCATCTTACTCTCTAACTATAAATCCATTAAGCCTTTAAAGTTGCCCAACACAGCCTTGATTTGGACTCTGTCTTTGCATTGAAGTAGATTCCCATTTTTCATTTGTTGATCACTTCTCTTCGTTTGCTGTAGAGGAATGGATATGATGTGTTTTTTTTGTGTAAGTGGGTGTCAGGACATACAGAGTGTACTGCTGTAACCAGAGACAGATCTATGCGCTCTCCACCAGACGCTTAGATTTGACCTGTGATGCCAAAATACTTAAAGACTCTCAAACACTCTTTGCTGCCAAGCCAGTCCCGGTGGTTAAAACGTGAACAGCCTCTGCCAGCCTCTGCCAACTGCTGCCTTAAAGGCCAAAGGTACTTATGAGGGCGATCAGTAATGCTGCAGTCATGCAGCAAAACCAATGTTAGGTTAAAAGCAGGCAGGACGTGAGAGTTGGTTAAAAACAAGGGCACTGTGGGGTAGAAATGAGAGTCCAACGTTAACAGGGTTTGTAATCCTCTCCTGTTGATCTTCAATCATATGTCTCCTGCCTCTTTCAAGAAGTCTTCCCACCCAATAATTTACTGTCCGTTTGTTCTTCATCCACAAAAAAAGGCAGTGAACCACGCAGATACAAGGTTCACACACACTGTGGAAGTGTATGAGACGCTCTGCATGGGGCCTGATTCGCACAATACCACACAGACAGACATAACAAACATTCGGTGTGTGTCTCATGCACACGTCTGTGCGTGTTTCCTACAGTAGTCAGCCTAAAAGTGTCGCTGCTGAGCGTGCGATTGTGTAATTGTATGTGAGTGTGCCCGTGCGTGTGTGTATGAGTGTGTTAATACTAGTGTGAGCGGACCATACCAGTGGGGTCAACCTGTGCCAGCTGCTTAGAGCTGATGGAGTGAGCCACACACATGCTGATCTGTGACCTTAAGACAGAGGAGAGGAGAGGAGAGGAGAGGAGAGGAGAGGAGAGGAGAGGAGAGGAGAGGAGAGGAAAGGAAGAAGGAAGAGGAAAGAGGAAAGAGGAAAAGGAGCACACTAGCTTTCCTTTTGTAAAGGTCAATTTGATCTTAAGCTGCTGTAGAAGCTGATACACATCAGACTACACTGAATGTTTATGACTGAGCTCCTAAGGATCACTGTTTTCAATCTTTACTGATATTCACCAAATATAATTTGCTTTAAAAGCAGCAGATCACTTTGTAGCCTGAATTTAATGCATCTAAAAGTTTGTTTTCAGCTCAAAGAAAGTCTCTGGCAACACATGGTAGTAAGACAAGAGAGCAGAAACACAAACTAGCTTCTGCTTATGAGCCAATGTGTAACAAACTAATAAATGGGTTTCTTGTATTTTTAAACTATGATTCCATTATTGATTTTCACCTGTTTTTCTGATTATCGAAAACTTTTTAAAACCCTGAAAATAATTATCCAAACTCTACGTAGTCCTTACGTCTCACAGTGGCTGCACTCCACAACATTACTTGAGCAAACTTTTAAGTTAGAATCCTCAAAACTTTGAAATCAGACGCCATATTTGGTGCAATTTAGGATCTCCACTTTCTCAGCTATGCATTTACATTCAGTTATTATCTCTCTCTTATTATTGCCTTCACACACACGATGGATTTACCAGACACAAAACATGCAAATAATAATAATCCACTGTCTCTGTTTGTAATTTTATCTCATTGTTAACAGCTTTACTTTTAACTGTTTAATCCACCACAGCTGTACCAGAGCTGTATTAAGTTATTGATAATGCAAACCAAACATTTCTTACTACTTATTAACATTAGAAACATTCTGATGAAACATGAGACGGCTTCAAAGGGGCTCTATGCAAAATTCAGAGCACTTTAGTTGTCTGGACATGGTTTTCAACGTGGAGATGACTGAGTCAGCAGCTGGCGGCTGATGGGGCTAACTCCATAAATAGTGCTGAACAACGTCAGCAGTGTTGACAGAGCTAATGGCGTTAACCAGGGGGGAACCAGAGGGTGGGCGCTATGCTTCTGTGATGATGACATCCCGATTTTAGCGGTAAATTAAGCTACAGTGAAAGTTCAGCGAGGAGGACGATACTTTTTGTGCTCAGGCTGTACGTTTACTTTCTCACCCTGCCATTCACTCCTTGCCCACATGCTCACCTATCTCTACGTGTCTTGAGTCATCAGCTGATTTTCAGCTAATTCACAATCAACAATCTTACTGCTCCTCATTTTAAACATGGTTCTTTCTCTGTCGTAGTTCTTTCTTGCTGCAGTCGTACGCCCTCCACCTCCACATCACCACCTAGTCTTTACGGATTCATCAGCCTCATCCGCCTCAGCAGCCTCAGAGTCATCAGCCACCATCACCACTGTCTGGACTCCATAGGGGGATTTATCCTGCTGCCGCTCAGATGTCCCTCAATCACAAAATATCTCCCTCTGGTGACTTTGCACCAAAGACTTCTGTTAAATCTTAATCAGCACAAATCATATACTCATATTCTGTATTAAATATCATCTTTACTTTGTTCCTCTGTCTTGCCTGATTGAAACACCGTATGAGCGCAGTGCAAAGCGGCAGCCATAGGCTAGCCAGTGGGATGCACAAATGCACTAACATGCATGTGCAACCGGACCGGGTTGCCACAAAGGACAACAGACAAGCTCGCATTACGGCCTTAAAGAAGGTAGTGTGACTTCATTATCTGCTCAGGATGCTGTTATTCCACTATATATTTACATAGCAAATGGTGGCTGCTACATTAATGTAGCAGTATATATTTACATAGCAAATGGTGGCTGCTACATTAATGTTCTGAAAGTCACATCCAGAACCTTTAATCGAGAAGCATTTACGGCAAAGTATTTGTCACTGAGGTTAGCGTGAATCAATTATTCATCATAAATGGCCACAAAATGAGGTTTCATATCATTTTGGTGACGAGTCATGGAACAAGACGAGTTAAAGAGTTACTGTGTTCTGATACTGCGACATGTGTAGCATGAAATCAGGTTGCACTCTGCAGGATGGCTAGAGGCCAAGAACTGACTTAAGTCAGTGTCAAGTTTGTTTAAATCACACTTGCTGGTACTTTAATAACCATGGGTGTCGCCAAATTGATATTTAATATGTTTATAATGCTGCAAAAGGAATACTGAAAATGACAGAGTGATACTGATGCCTTTATTATTCTTCATCAGCTGCTCTTGTTCTTCCATGTGAGCACTAACAGTCCACTCATAATTGACTCACCCTCCTTTTTGCACACAGAACATAATAGGGCTGAATCTTTTGCCTTTCTGCACAGTGTATAGAGCCTGTAAGTACATACAGTCTATTTTAACATCAAGAGGACTGCGGTCTCCAGCTCCTAAAGCCCGTAAAGGCCTCACACAGAGAAAGACACCATCTCCCTCCACACGCACACACACATACACACACACTGTCTCACCACCCACTGCTTAGTGTTTGTTTAATATGGCATTTCAGTATGAGAACAGTATATCCTGCTCCCGTCTTTATAAGGGCACAGCTAATGCAATACTGAGACAAGCCCCCCCTCCCGTCTTTGCAATTACACACACGCACAACACACACACACACTTGTTAGTCCCGTGCCAACGGCTGCTGCCTCTTGGCACCGCCCAGGGTTAACATTGCCCCAACTGAGAAATAGCATCTGCTTCATCTCTCTTTTCTTTCACCCAACCGCTCTCCTCTGAACTCACTAACACCCTCCATCTCTTGTCCAAAAATGCACACATGCTGACACAGACACTCAAACACATGCACGTGCGCACACACACACACACACGCTATTGTGCCTGGCACCAGTGCTGGAATCTTGTCTGTCTGTCTGTCTGTGTGTCTGTCTGTCTGTGATGGTGAGAGCGCACAGAGAAGCGCTGAAAGAACAGATTTAGACTTTTGTGTTCTTGGCGTAAGTAGGCCAACTCTTCGAAAGACAAATCCCTGCTTACTGTTGGCCTGGAGTTGTCACTGTGGAGCTAATAAACACTGGAAAAGGAGCTGTTCTGACTATCTGGAAACCCCTGTGTCACCGGTTCACTTGAACAGTTTGTCTCCACAGAACACCACGGGTCGTTTTTCAGATAATCCTGAGCAGTTGCTAAATTCAACTCATAAACAAACTGTGCCAAACTGATATGCTGCTGATATTCTTAACAGACATTAAGATGTGACCGTTGGCAGCAGATGTGTACTATATTTGGTCGACTCTGTAATTTGAAAGCAGGGACGCAGAAGTTTGTCTTACTTTTACAAACACACTGCTGATCGTCATTAAAGGAAATTTGGTCTTTTTATAGCCGTGCTAGTCTGTCCATCGCTCTGACGGTCAACAACTCTTTTTCCCCAGAGGATGAACCTTGATGACTTTGGTGTGACCTGGACTTTTTTCTAATGCCACCATCAGGTGGAACTTTTAATTTGTCCAATACTTTGGTCTATGAGCAAATACCTGCAAAGCTAATTGCACTCTTATTTGCTTAAGTTGTACTTTGCGATTGGTGCAAATTTTAGCTAACATGCTAAACTAAGATGGCACCATGTTAACATAAGCCTAAACCTCACAGAGGGCTGACATGACTGTAAACTCCAGACTTGTTTTTGTGATTTGGCAAATGAATAACACTAATGCTAAAATTACAAAATAAACTGACATAAAAAATATGATTTGCTTGTCTTACAAAGACAGTGGTGGTCTGACAGTGCAGTCTAACAACAAACAGGAATCAGAAAGCAGGCTTTCATCGGCTGATGATAGAAAAAGGAAGTAAACGATGCTGCAATGTGCATCTGGCTCAGAAACATGACACGCTAGAATGACGACAGTTTGCCAAAATAAAACAGCCCAGTCACCAGAAGAAAATGTTGGCATTGTATGTTTCTGCAAGTCATGGGTACGTTACATTTGTGATGAAGTTCTGATTACATATGTATAAGCTGACTTTGTCATTGTGAGGTGGAGGGGATGGAGGATGGTGTGAGACTAGGCTAGAGACCATTGAGATATTTTTAGTGAGACAACGGCTACGTTTTCAGTGTCAACTATGGCACCAAAATTGGGTATTTTAAGCTGAGACAGGATCTTTTTTCTAACCATAACCAAGACGTTTTGTGCCTAAACATAACCACATGTTAACCAGAGCAACGTTGAAACGTAAAGAGGCATAATGTTTAAATACATAATGTACAAATGTTTCATATCCTGGCTGCAAAAACAGGCAACATTTATTCTGGTGACTGGGTTGAAAAACCCCCCAACTCCTTACACTACATAACAATATACAATACAAATATGGCAACAGTGAGTCTTGGACAGAAGAACAACATGATGACAAAACAACGAGCATTACTCATATGAAAGTGTGGTGGTGATGGAAGAATATTGCCTGGGAATCTAACGTTTTTGGTTGTTTTTTCATGTGTGAGGGATGCTGCTTTTGGCTGTTCTCCCGTTGCATCCTACGCAGGCACAGCATATTCAGACAGAGACACTCGGGGGCAGAGGGGACGTCTGGAGCTGAATAAAGTAACAGCAGCTTTGCAGAAGAGAAAGTGAATGACGGAGAAACTAGTAACACAGAGAGGAGGCAAACAGAAAGCAAATGTCCAATGAAGCATAAAAAAACAGACGAGAGTGTTTTTGGTTTTGCATATGGATGTGAAAACAACAAGTCTAAAATAGTGAGAAACATGAAAATTCTGAATATGTTGGTCTTTCCTTTCACAGAGCTTACTGACTTCATCAGAAGATAAAGATAAGCAGAAGGGGGTAACCCTGGCTGACGAAGAGAAACAGTGCTGAGAGGAGATAACACTGTTGGCTCTTTGGTTTCTCCAGAAGACTAGTCATGCCTGAAAGATCACCAGTTGCAACACTAAAAAATAACAGATTCTAACACAGATTTCTTTAGAGACCAACAAGGGAAGTAGCACAGGGATTTCTGAGTAGAACACACATTCAGCTGAGATTTACTGGTGTAACAATTGTATGAAAAGGCCTCATTGTACATCAGAAGCATCCAAAATTGTACAAAATGCCAAAACTGAAAGGGCATCCCAGCAGCTTAGCAATTATCACACTGTGCTTAGTTTCTCTGAAAAATCATAAACAATCCGGGCTTACAGCTGACTAGTCTAATGCTGAGGCACGCTATGCTACGCTAACATCCCACAAACACAGGCAAGGCGATTACCGTTCTCTGAAGGCTTGCAGGGGGACAAACGCCCTCACAATGGGACGCTTCACAAGCCTAAGCAGAGCTAAGCCGCATGGCATTTCTAGGATATTTCAAGTCAAATATAATCCAAATTCCTGTTGGCAAGATGTTTGTTAAATCTATTTTTACCAGCACTGAGGGACTGATCTTTGTTTACGTCACACTGTATAATCCCCCCCTGCCTCAGGGGACTTTCTTGTGGCCAAACCTCTCTCGCCAAAATTGTTGTCTTTAAAATCTCCCATTTATACAGAACGTGTTGGAAAAACTGCTGTAGATCTTCCAATTTCTCTGACATTTCAGCCACATCAATCCAGAAATATTTATTTTACAAGGTAGCTTGTTTTTTATGTAACCCAGCGCAGTGTAATTCCCGCGGGCGCAATCTGTTTCATTTCTAAACAATGTGAAATTTACAGCCACATTATTATACTATCCAGAAAGATGAGCCTGTTGCTACTAGAGGCTTTGGAGAAACTCAATATTTAAAGGGATAGTTCAGATCTTTTGAAGTGGGTTTGTATGAGGTATTTATCCATAGACGGTGTATTACATACAGTAGATGTCAGTCAGCACACCCCCAGTTTGGAGAAGCAGGCTGGAACACGGAAGCTAAGAAATGGGCTGCTGAGGACGGGGTCAGCAACAACACATATTCAAGCCACCTAAAAAAGGTCAATATCAGTTTAAGTGTGTAATATATTTAGAATATTTTCACTGCTTTTCCTTACCATCAAACAGCGATTAATGACATAATAAAGCCATTACATTGCTCTCTTCCAAGCCAGACTCAACTGACAGGAGCACAGGAGCTGCTGTTTATCCACTGCCTTGATCGGTAATTTTGATTGTGTCAGTGTGTAACTTTGGCATTTAAAAAGGTTAGTTTGGATTCACCAAAGTCACACAACAACACAAACTAACTTACTGACAGAGGCAACAGTAGATCAGAGGCTCCCACGTTCAACAATGTAAAATCACAGTTTTTCCCAGTGGAGTCTGAGAGCATAGACAGAGAACTGAAGAATATCCTCCCCATCAGCATACACCAAAACTTATATAAAACTTTTTGGGGGTTAGACTTTTTTTGGTGCATAAAATATGTTTTGTTGCTGACAATGCGGTCTCACTTCCGAAGTTGTCGAAATCCGGCGCTTGGGTAGTAACTTGCAGCGCCAGACACTGATAATACAAGCTGTCCTTTAACGTTAGCATGATACGTGGTTGTCTTAATAGTTTAATGGCGCTTGCCGGCGTCAAAGGAAAGAAGACAAGAATGAGAATTTAGGCAGTGAAAGTCTGAGTGGGGCGGGTGGAAGTAATAGTGGATGGGTCCAGCAAAAACAAAGAGCGGTGTGTGCGTCCCGTTAGATTATAAAGCCAAACCTTGTTCTAACCTAACCACGAGTTTTGTTGCCTCATCCCAACCACGTGCATTTGTTGCTGAAGCACAAAGTAAATTCTCAATGTTCTGCTGACGTAGTGCTTTTATTTTGAAAGAGACTGCATGTAAACGTTAAATTTCCTGTGAAAACAGATTTTGAAAGAAGATGATGCATGTAACAGGCAGAACTTGACACGGTGTCCCAGAACGTCCAGCCAACGCACCCAGGGTACCTTGCATGTCGAATACGGACGTGGAAAGTCCACGACCAAACGTCCATGTGTGACAAGGTCGGAGTGAGTCAGGCTCCATCCTGCTTCTCCAAACTGACATCTACTGTATTTAATACACTGACAATCGATAAGTACTGCATAAAATCCTTCTTCAAAAAAATCAAAACTGTCCCTTTAAGTTGTGCTACACTGTAATACTTACTTTAAAAATTCCTTAAATGAAAGTTGTAGATTAAGAGGCCGCGCAGCACAGCACAGCATGTAAATACTGTACTTGATCTGAGATGCACAGAGCATATCTAAAGTGGATCTTTCTCTGCAATTACGCTACTTCTGATAATCCAAACAGCCATGTTCAGCTGTGTTCTGTTAAGCCTCTCAGCCCAGATTGTGGGTCAAACGAAAATACTGGAGGTTTAGGTGGAGTGCCGCCATACGTCACGATAAGGATCATGTTCGCCGTACTCTGATTTTCTCCTAAAACCTCTATTTGTTTATAATAATCCATCCATGTGATGTATTCAGGCCGCTAAACCGTGCCGTTCTGTCTTTGGGGCTAAATGGGGTAATTTGTTTTGTTTTAATAAAGCAGGTGTTTTTCTTGGATCACATTGTCAAGGAGCAAATTGCTTTCTAATCACATCACATATGGAAAGTCCAGATGATGGCGGACAGAGCGCAGCGCTGCATCACTGCTGACCCAGTGTGCAGCACAAGCCCCCGCTCCGACGCTCACACAACTCCACACGTGAGGATCAACACAGCTCTGTTTTCTTTGCAAAGCAAAACATGTCACTTCATTTGCCCCAGTTTATCCCCTAATCACAGTGACGGACAGGAGAGAGGGGAGGCTCTGTGACGGCGAGCAGCATGAACTTTACTGCGAGTCAACAAGTAGACTCTCCACTCACTTGGACTTTTTTGGTTTGGAATCACAAATCAGCTGGTTTACATCCAACACACACACAGATAGAAGCAGACATAATGTATTGGTTATTATGAGGAGTTCAGAGTAAATTTCCGCACAATTGTACTGCACAGTAGAGTAAAAGGTTGCCAAAATAAAGACAGAGAATAACATAAAAAGGGAACACATCGTGCCCGTTCTGTCGAACAATGCTCCACAAACGTGCGCTCGCACAGCAGCTCAAACAGTAAAAGCAGTCTTCAGGAAAGAGGCAGGCAGCAGAAGGGGGCCTGT
This sequence comes from Epinephelus moara, assembly GCF_006386435.1. Classification (NCBI taxonomy): domain Eukaryota; kingdom Metazoa; phylum Chordata; class Actinopteri; order Perciformes; family Serranidae; genus Epinephelus; species Epinephelus moara. Next base: position 372,844 of record NC_065515.1, read on the forward strand.
GTGACCATTCAAACGAGCAGCGTGTGGCTGTGGGCCTAGAACAGCCAGCAGTACATTTCCATAACAGGAAAGGTCAGTGTTGTGGCTCCAGGGGCTTTAGAGACGCTAACACAATCCATACTGGGAGCGCTCAGTCTCTGCTGCTCTACCTGTTGGCTGGACTCCATTTGGTGCTATATATTACGCACTGTATTGTATATCATCAGTCTAAGCCTGACTAATTTGTGTTATATTATATATAGCACAAAATATTGTGTAGGGATTTTGTCCCCCAAGAATTGCATTATAAAGCTGCTGTATCAGAAGAAGTAAGAAACAATTTGTAAGACAACCTAATAACTAAGTTTATACTAAACATTAATGCTAGTAACCATCCTTCAAATGCAAACAGAAACTTTGGTTCTAACAATGCTGCTGAAATTGAAATTTTGTGTCTTCTGCTGTGAGGGATGAAGAGAAATCTTGGCCTCGCAGAAGTATTTACACAAGTGTGAGATTTTACTCAGGTCTGTAAACATGTGTGGCAAGAGCACAGTGAAAGGTAGAAGTTTAATATGACTTTTACTTGTAGTACCACCTTTTTAAAAATGTAATCTTATATATTATTTATAATTATTGCTATTGGTATTTTTATATTTTTATCAGTGAAACATATCCTGCAGCATTCCTGCACAGCGACAGAATAACTGTTACTCGAATGAACTTTTTATCGTAAAGAATATATTCAGATGTGACCCCTTAAAGATCACAAACATTTGGATCAGTAATTGTAATTTAATTACATATTTACATATTTTTACTCAGTGACTGTAACTGATTACATTTACATTTATGTGCCTGGTGTGGCTTCACATTTTGACAAATAAAGGCCTGTCTCAATTAGACGCCTCGTCTGGTTGCCAAGCAGTTCTTTTTTATTTATTTATTTTTTTATAGAAATTCTTTGGATGTATAAAAGCGGGTTGTTGGCTACCTCAAATAATGCGTCTATTCCTTGATTATCCTTGATTATTCCTTAAAGCTATTCTTACCTTTCTTGCATTTCACACAGCACGCATGAAAAAATTTGAACATCCACAACTCCACCTCCCTCCAAAGGCCTACTCTCCCCTCCTCCATTACATCCTCATTACGTCTATGATAGACATAGGCGTTGGCATGGTAACAAGTCAGTGATGACTGATGAGTTTTAGATAAGGTTACAGTGCTAACGTTAGATAGTAGCGTTAACATTACTAGTAAGTGGAAACGCACAAGGAAGATAACGGTAATGTTTCAGAGGCGACGCTACAGTAGGCTAACGTTAGCCATTAGCAACTGGATGCTGTGTTGTCATATATAACGTTATAGCCTATGTTACATTAGAGGCAAACTAAAAATACCTGTCCAGCAGAAACTCTGCGACCATCTCGTCCCTTTTTAGCTCAGGATGAAGCTGCATCAGTCTTCCCCATCGCTCGAAAGCAGAGCCAATGTTGACCCGAGCGGTTACGTCAGTCGGAGGCCTCCACGTGGGGAAGACAGACAGGACGCTCAGCCAATCCATGCAATGATTAGTCAGAGTTTTCTTAGAACCATATGAGAATGGTACAATTATGAGTTTTTATCTCTGGTGGAATTCACTTACATTTTAGTGTGCCATCAGCTTATTAATAGCATTTTAACCTAAAGAAAGAAAAGCGTAAAAAAAAAGGTAAGTGTCGCTTTAAGTCCATAAGTGTCCTCAGATCAAAAGTATTAAAATGGTTTCTCACAGAAATTAATCCAAGATATGAGTATTGTTTTAACAGGATAAAGTGGTGTTGCGTCAGTATGCCAGGTGCCTCAAGTAATCCTCGAGTGTTGCAACGCTCACTCTCTCTGATGCACTGTCTGTCGGAGCTAGATCAAATGAATGATTCATAACTGTGGTCTAATTTTTATACAAATAATATTCATACTGGTTTCAATCAACAGTTTGATTGTATTTCCCATCTTTGCTGAGCAACAGTTTTGTGTGAAGGGAATTAAGGGCCTGTCCCAAATATAGGCCCGTAGATTTCAGTGATTCAAGCAAATAATAGGGCGGGCTGTTCATTGGACATATATATGATATAATTTACAGCCATGTAAACAAGCTGTTGTTCCAAGTCTTATCCTTCCACAATCTGCAAAACAATGCACAGTTATGTCTTTATTTTTGAAAGGACAGCAGCAGAAAGAAGCTTTAATTTCGTGGGTAAGTTTGGGTAATAAAAAAAGACAGAAACATAAAGTATGTGTGTGTGTGTGTTGTGTGTGTGTGTAGCTGTGGTTGGCTGTGCGCTCTGACGTACAGTGTTTGAAGTTGTGTTCCATACAAAACAACAGTAGAGGAAGTTGAAACAGCTTCTGGTCTTTCTCTTGGACCAGGCCTCGGGGCCTCAGGGGGCCCGTAGGAATAAAACACTCCTTAGCACAGCCTCATATACCTCAACACCTGCAGCACACAAAAGCCCTCTGTGAGTGAAACAGTCCCTCAAAAGTCAGAAACGCTCATGTACGACAAGGAAACAGGGGATGTTGGGTAACAGTGTGTCTTTGGTAATAAGAAAAAACACAGAGATGGGATTTTCTTTTTTTACGCTACAATAGGATACAGCCAGTAGACTGGCATATAACATAGAAATATGATGGTTTTACTGAAGTACTTGTTTAAACCAATTATTGTTTTTAGATGTTTTTATCCCCTTGTCCTCTCTCGGTCTCTTTTTTAAAACTAAGTTGAAATTCAGCTCTTCTGTTTTTGGATAGAAGTGCTCTTGAATACCTTCAAACTGTTGTGCAAATACAATAATTGTGTTTTTAATTATTATTCCTAGAACTTTATTACTAAAGTTTATTACATAAATAAATAAATCTATGCACCTCACTTACGTCGTAGTCCCGTCACACCTCCTCTTTCCGACCCGCAGTATTTTCCCATGGGGTCCAGCGCTCTCAGGACTGAAATTGAAATAATATTGACATTGGAGTGGCTGAAAAGACACAACATAGCTAATAGATATAATTATCTGACATAATTATCTCCAATAATAACAACAGATAATACCCCTCTGTCTGAGCGCATGTTTGTTGTTGTGTCTAAAGGGATCCACCCTGGAAAGATGGGCAGTGCCACGTCTCCGCCCGTCGAACCCAGCCAGGCCTCACCTTGTGTGGGTGTGGGAGAGTCAGATTGCAGCCTGTCAGGAGCAGGTAAGGCTGAGGTTTGAGGTCGGCCGCTGCGTGGGTGAATTCCCCTTTTGGCACGAGCATCTGTCGACTCTGCTGTTTGGAAACTGTGGAGTGTTCACCTTGTCAGAGCCCGGGAGCAAACCTAGGAAACCCAAAACAAAAACAGCAGTAGGTAAAAGAACACATCACCCACTGCACGGCAAGATTTTAATAACATTTAGTTGAACTCATTAATTTAAGAAATCGTTATGACAGCGCTGGAGTCCAGAGAGTGATTTCTCAGTCTGGTCCAGCAGACACGAGTCCATTTACCTAATTAAAAAAACAAACCAGCGGCCTCTGTGGCTCTTGTGTTTACTGCTGTGTGATGGAGGGCATAAAACACAAGCAGCAGTAGAAATGCAAATAGGCAGCAGGGTGACATAGAAAAGCTGGAGGAAAAGCGGTTAGAGGACGAATAAAGGAGAAACAAGCTGAGGACGGAGGAGTCGGCAATTGACAAAGGCCTCAGACGTAACTACTCTAGATTCATTTATTAACTTATCTATTTGGTGTTAAAGGAATAGTTCTATATTTTGGTAAATACACTTATCTTTGCATTCTTGTCGGGAGTTAGATGAGAATATCCCGTAGTGAGTTAGCTTAGCTTAGCATAAACACTGGAAACGGGGGGAACAGAGGCAACAAAATCAGCCTACCAGCACCTAGAGCTCACTGATTAACATGTTATATCTCGTCTGTTTAAAATGGAAATAGACAAGCATGTTGCTATAACTTTATGCTATGAATAATGATACCATCAGAGTTTAGAGTTTCATTTACAGCACAAAGGAAGTTTGTCAACCATTGTGCAACCAAAACAGGAAGAGGAAAGTGCTTTTGTTTTCCCTGTTAGCTATCAGTAGCTATCCCCAGTTACAAGAGTATCAACCTAAGTTCTTCGTTACTTAGTTCTTAGTCAGTCCTCAGTGGCAAAAATAGCTGATGGTGGAACAATTGAAATAATTGTGGAAACTCTACCTGGCAAAAGAAAAAGATCCCTGTTGCTAGACCCTGAGGAAACTGGAAAGTTATCCAGTTGTCTTTACGATCGCAAGACAAACAATAATTTCACGCGGAAACATTAAGGTTGGAAAAGTTGAAAAGTAGTCTGTTTCCAGTTTACTCCGTACAAAAACCAAAGTTTAATATCTTTACAGGAGGTCATGTGCCAGACTATTCAGCATTTTCTCATTCCAATTTGTCAAATACCGCCGCTTTGTCAGTGGACCTACATGTCAAGATATGACGCATGAGGTAGCTTACCCTCCTGCATCAGTTTTGGCCGTTTATGGACGATGTGTCAATGTACGCTGGTTGCATGCACTGTGTGTTTTCAAAATAAAGTTCCGTTTTTACAGTAAATGTTTCTGCTCCTTAAAAGCATACAGTGTCTTTTCAATATAAATTTAAAACGTAGGTAAAACACTCTTTTTTAGGTTTATTGTTAAGGCAACAAAGGCACATGGTTAGGTTTAGAAAAAAAATCATGGTTTGGCTGGCGTATGTAACTTGTGTCACACGCTACATATACTAGCACACTACGTTTTAAAATAACTCTTGACTTTTGGTATCACACAGGAAATGAACAGCAGGCTCCTGGGTGAAAGTTCGGTGTTTGTTTGACCTATCCACCTCCTCTCCCACCCGCCGTATATGGACTCTCCCACTCTTTTCACCATGGTAGTTGCCGGCAACATCACTAACTGCCGCCACGTAGTGCATATCATGCCACCTCTTTGCATCAGTGTTTGACACCAAGGTCGACAAAGCAGTGGTATTTGACGAGTTGGGAGTGAGAACTCGCTGGACTGTTTCTCGCTGGACTATTTCTCCCTGGTCCATGCCAGAGTAGTCCATCATTGTCCCCTTCAAAATGGTTAATGTTTGTTTGTTCACCCCTGTTTCTAGTCTTTATGCTAAGCTAACTGCCGGCTGGCTTTAGCTTCATATTTAGCACACAGACACCTAAGTGGTTTCGATCTTCTCATCTTATACTCAGCAAGAAAGTGAGTAAGAGTGAAAATATGTCAAACTATTCCTTTAATGTTTTGTTTTTTGTTGTTTTATTACTCACTGCAAATTGATATTCAAGAAGAAGAGAGGGGCCATGATGTGGACAGAGAAGAGGAAAAAAGCAACAACTTCAGCAGGAAGGGGAATATAAAAACAGATGGGGGAGGATCGTGAGAGCGTGTGGTGAAGGAGGAAAGTGAGATCAGGCGACGTGATGAGGGAGGGAGGACAGGAAGATGATGCAGCAGTAAGTACAGCAGTAGATAAAAGCTGCAGGGGAGATGATCTGAGCGTGTCTTTATTCCAGTAAGAGGCCCACAGCATTGCCTGATGACTCACCTGCCGTAAGACTGCATCACCCACAGTATGAGATCATCAGGTTAATCTCACCCCCGACAGACACATCAGCTCAGGCAGGCTGACAGACAGACAGACAGACAGACAGACAGACAGACATAGTGAAAACAACTGACACACACACACTCACTCACTCACTCAGGAAAAACATTATGGTTTTAACATGCTGATCCACTTGGGCGGCATCAACCCATTATCATAATATCAGCCACGCTAAACATCACCTGCATTAATTATTAAAGAGATGATGATGGCTAACACCAACCCCACCTTAATTCACTCCAATATGTTGACATCCATTATTATATAAATGGATCTGAAGGAGGAGCAGAAAATCGTTATGTTTGTCTTGGCCTTGAAGAAGCTGCTCCTCCAAACTGAATACTACTTTCCACCATTTTTATACAAGACAGTCAATATCATGGACATAAAACACACACTCCCATACATGTGTAAATCACTCGGTTGCGGTGCGGTTCCAGATGTGCCCCGTTGTCCTTGAGTCCCGGCAGGAATAATGAAGAGTCGTCACCTCCCATAAAAGATAGACCGAGCGACTAAGAGACAAAGATCAGGAAAGAAGAAGAAAGAATAATCAGTGTAGCGCTGCTTTGAACCGCTCCATAATGTTGGTCACAGCATGATCCTCAGGTCATAGCAGTGAAATGAACAGGGTCAGAAGTCTAATAGGATTTATAACTATCTTTTACCACAAACTGCATTTAAGGCAATAAGATGAATTATTCATCTGTCTAATCTGGGCTTCTGCTGATCTGTACGAGTTAGAGCGCAGCGCAGAGCACACCGAGTACTTAAGCTGCGGCCCAAACGACACTTTAGTGCTGTGGGACAAGCATTGGGTTACATAGGAGAGGAGAAGCTCACTTCAATTATGTTAGAGGGGGAGAAAGAGGGATAGAGAGCAAGGAAGATGGAATCTGAGGCAGAGGAGCATGTATAAAACTGAGATACACTGCAGTTTAATAAATTGAATCGATGTCCAGATGTCTGTGTGATTAATGGCGGCTACAACAGCGCTATTCTGTTTTTTTATTATGCATATTGCAGTTATGTTGGCCGACATTTGTTCACAGCAGAGCCGGTGTTTAGAGGTCTGCATCTGTGGTATTATTGATAGTCTGAAACAAGAGTGGGCGCCCTGAAACCAACTCTGGTTACGTGTATTTCAGTAAGCCTCTAAGAATTCCACATATTAACCTCACCTACATTTGCCCAGAACCAGGGGATACTTTGTCATAATTGTCATTCTTTCACTCAAACATTTTGGGGGATGAGAGCAACAACAGCTGCGTGGCTTCCTTCTACAAACACAGGAGTCCTGCCCGGTCCTGTTTCTGGAGCTACTGGCCTGAAAACACCGACCCACAAACCCAGAGCGCAACCCACCCGGAACTAAAGCAAACACCAGATTCCCACTGGGGACATATAAACTAACGTGCGGACGTCCTCCAGGGAACACAAACCAATGTGCACGCATGGAAAGTATGTAACGTCTTTTCATGCCGAGTGCATTTTTCATCCACTGCTACAAAGCCTGAAGGCGCTGCGCACAGAGAAGGGTCATAAAGTCCATCAACGAACTGTGCAGTTGTGGTTGCAATGTGTTTATTTAGTCACACTCCCAGAATGCACAGGGCTTTGGATGCTGCTCAACCAGCCTTAGCATGAACTGTTTCGGCTGGGTATGAAGAAGACTCAGGACAGAGCACGTAACTTCACGTGAAGTATGAATAAAGTTCACATTTGTTTAACCTTTAAACCTCCGTTACTAACGTCTTACTCACCATCCTGCTTCATAGGAAAGTGTCTGGTCTCAGATAAGGAAAGTGTGTTGTGTTGAAATCATCAAGGTAATTTGAAAAGTTCTCAATAAACTTTTAAAAAATGATATGAAGTCCCACTGACTTTAAAGCTTTTGATACAGAAATATATGTGTTCATTCTTAATTGTGAAAACAGCAGGTTGACAAAGTACTACGCTGGCGGGATTACACATTTCATCTGGCCTTCTGGGTCCCTCAGGAGGAGCTGGAAAGTGTTGCTTGGGAGAGGGACGTTTGGGGGGCTTTGCTTGGCCTGCTGCCCACGAGACCCTGCCCCAGATAAGCCGATGAAAATGGATGGATGGATTTTAAAGTCATAATCCTTTTTTTTAAATGATTTTTGATACTATTTATGGTTGGCATTTTTTACTGCAAAAACTATTCCATGTATTTACATTCAGCAATTTTCTCTCTGTATAGTCATTTTTTCTTGGTGGTGGCGGCGTCCGTCACAACCACTGGCACTGGTGTCCACTAACACTTGGTCGATAACCAAATTTCCACATCTAGGTCACATTATGACAAATAACCAAACTCCATCCAATGAAGAAGACCTGGAAGTGTGGTTGAAAGCTACTGAAAAATCTAGTAAGTGGGTTTTAAATGATGGGTTTTAACCACTTATATTATATGAAAATAATAATATATCGCCTTATAGGCAACATATATGGCAACACTCCCAATATAGAGGTATAGTATATCATATATATCCATATAGTATTTTCAATATTTTCTTTCTTTTCAAGATATAAACACCGTTATTATCCAAACTGCACTACACATATCACCATATTATGGGTTTTAAAACACCAAGTGTCATGTTTTGTTCAATGAAAATATTCTAACCTCACTATGACTCGGGCATCTTTGAATTTTCTTTCGTTTGAATTAAAATGAGTGAGAATAACAAGATTTGCTGTAAAAAGTCTTAGACCACAAGACACTACACACAAACATTTGAAACTGGACTGATCAAACCCTCTTGATTCCACCCCCACACACAGCCACTAAATGGATAGTGACTCACCACAGTGGTCTCAGACCAACATATACCATTCAACAGAAACTACGAATCATAGCCGAGCAGAGTAATAACCCTAAACTCAGAGCTCATCGAATTAAATTTCAAATCAACAAGGAATTAGAAACAATTTTTCAAATTGTTCAAAGCCAACTGATCAAATCCCCCTGACTTTCTGAACTAGAAGCACACTGAACTGTAAATGACGTTCTGGTTGTTTTGGTGTGTGAGATTGTGTATTCGTGTGTGACTGAGTGGGCGTGAGACAGCTGGCCCAAAAGTCCAGCAGCAGCAGAAGCAGAAGAAGAAAAGAGAGAATTACCCCGGTTCAGTCTCTGATCAGTCACACTAACTCAACACTCCCTGCACCTCTGACGTTCAAACACACAGCTTTGTTTCAACAAAATCCTCTTTTCATCCCGGCTGCCAACACTTAAACACAGACGGACATGTGAAGGACATCTAGAAAATTCATTTTCTAATGTGTTTAAACTGCTTTAATTGTATAATTTTTGAAGCTATAAAAGATGCACATATCCCATGCTGTGATGATCAATGTCACATAATTCAGCCAGCTGCTATACTGTAATCTGTATTAGGGACAAGGACAGGAGGCATGGCTTCACACACACAGACGTAACTTCTGGGAATCCATCTCAGGCAGCAGGGTGCTTTTCCAGTCAGTCAGGTGACCGCCCTGCTCAGGGATCTCCCGATGGTCATGTGACGCGCTGCTCGCTCGCTTACTCTCTCGCTTACTCTCTCCTCCCTTTCCCTTTCACTTCTGACAGTGCCCCTTCTTTCTGTCCCACTGATTTAACACTTGTGCCCACCCTGCTGCCTCGTCAATGAATTTCCTCACAGCTCTTCAAGTTTAATGGGGTAAAATCCCCTCTTTTCTCCCTCTTCATCTTTCTTCCTCCTCCTCCTCCTCCTCTACGGGGACTTAATCCACTGTCTGTCCCTGCTGGCTCTTTGAATTATTCAGTGGAGCGCTGCTGCTCGCCACAAAGAGCCATCTCTGAGGCACTGAGAGAGAAAGAGGGCAAATAGCAGATAGACAGAGTGATGGGAGAGTGGGAGGGAGGGAGTGGGAGGGTGATAGAGTGATGGCAGCAGATGTCTGACTGGGAGCTTCCCAGGAAACCCCACACTCATCTTCCTCACCCTCCTCTTCCTCCGCTGTGGCAGCCCTAATCGCATAACCCGGGTATATAACTAGCCGTCACGGCAGGTCAACTGGAAATAGAAGACATTCTTGACGCTGAGCTTGACCTGATACAGAAACCAGCAGGGTGCATGCAGTGGAGAGGATCATGTGTCCTGAGCAGCCATCATGACATAGCAAATCTGCCCACAGCCTCGTGCTGAACTGAACGTCTGCCTGAAGTGGCAATAACAGGGAAACACCACTCATTTCACCTAAGCTGTTACTGTGGTCTGTGAAAGACAAGGGAGAGGTTTAGCATTTTGGATCGCATAGGTATTTGCTTTCTTGTCAAGACTTTGATGAGATGATCGATATGACTCTCATGTCTGTATGGTAAATATGAAACTACAGTCAGGGGAGGGTTAGCTTCACTTAGTATGAAAACTGGAATCAGGGGAAACAGCTAGCCTGGCTCTGTATGAAGGTAACAAAATCTGCCTACTATCACCTCTAAAGCTCACTAATTAACACGTCTCTGCTCGTTGCCTGGCGATCGCTCCCAGCCAGGAAATAGTCTCGCACATATCCCTGCATAAACAGCCCAGTCGCCTGAAGAAAATGTTGGCGTTGTACATTTCTGCAAACCATGAACACATTACATCTGATAAGTCTCACATTAACATTCTAAAGTGACGTAGTTGTAATTACATGTATATAAGCTGACTTTGTCACCGGGAGGTGGAGGGGATGGTGGATGGTGTGATACCTACAGACGAGACGGTTTGAGACAACAGACAACAAAACCTAGTGTGAACTGGCATCGCAGCAAACTGTCTTTTTTAAACTTCAGTTTTAAAAAAAAGAGAGAGTGTTGATCAGTGAGCTTTAGAGCTGCTGGTAGGTTCATTTTTAGACCAGTGTTGGATGGCGTTACTTTTGAAAGTAACTTGTAACATCATCTTGTTACCTAACAGCGTTACCGACTGACTAAAGTAAGTCCTTAAGGTGCGGACACACCAAACCGACATCAAAGAACTAGTGGCGCCGAAAGCCAACTGTTGCGTCGTCTACGTCGCCTCACGTCGCCCTGTGTCAGTTGCATTTGAACACACTACACGGACTACATCCGACGGCCAAGTAGCACGTACGTTCTGCGCCTGCGTGAGAGAGAGCGGAGTGAGAGAGTGGTACATCCTGTCAGCCGAGGGGTTTCCTATCTGTGCAGCCGAGCACCGCAGCACCTCCACGGACTATTACATCCAGACGGTCCCGGTGTTTCCTCCGCAGGCTCCACTTCACTCAGCTGCCCGATAAACCCGCTGCTTCTTCCCACTTTAACCTGAATAACAAACCAGGGCTCGGTGCTCCGGTTGGATCCAAACGGAGAGCCGGGGCTAGCTCAGAGACTAGCGGAGGCTAACTGGCTGTGCTTCCCTCCGGTCATGCTGCGGCTAACGCTCCGCTAGCCGCTCCCAGCTAGCTCCGGTTTGTTATTCAGGTTAAAGTGTGAAGAAGCAGCGGGTCTGTGGGGCAGCTGAGTGAAGTGGAGCCTGAGGAGGAAGCACCGGTTAGCCCCGGTTTTACTACAGGCAGATTCACTCGCTACAGGGGCGAGGAAATAAAACCTGAACAGCCAATCAGAGTGATCTCTCTCACCGACAAGCTCCGCCGCTGATTCAACATGCTCAATCAGCCGAAAAGCCGCCAACGGTGCGGGACACACCGCAAAAACTCGACGACAAGTCAACAGCCGGCCGTCGGCTTGGTGTGTCAGGGCCTTTAGAGTTCTATTGCGTTACCAAAGAAGAAAACCCCTTGACTATTCCTTGCGTATGTTGCTGCTAATATCCACAGGATGCACGTGCTTTAAAATGACTCTCCCAACACTGAAGGACTTATTCTACAGCCCATAATCTGTATCTCTGCAGGCTAATTAGAGGAATGACAGACAGCTATATTGCCCTCAAAATGCTTCATTACTGCTTTGTTTGATTACAAACCTACCTCCACAGCAGTTGAGATTGTTAGCATCTCATCCACAACATAACCAGCTACAAGATTGTTAATTTGACAGTACTGGCTGAGCTAAAAGCTAGTCGTTGCTGTTTGGGAGCTGTAGCATCACCATCCCCACCATGTGTTAGGGAGTGTTGCATTTCACTGTGATGTTTTTCACCTGCAAAATCAAAATAATGTGAATATTTCCACAATGTAAAAGCTGCCCTCTCTACCATGTCGCTTGCCAATGACACTTCTGCAGGTGGCTGCATACTGCCTGACAAGAAGTAGGAGATGAACAGAGATGTTGCAGATGTGTCGGGGATTTAAAAATGTAACAAAGTAACGGATTACCTGACTCGCAGAACTAACGCCGTATGTTACTAGTTACCACAAAAAAGTAATCTGAGTAATGCATTACCCCCAACACTGTTTGTGACAGAGCTGCTATACCTGTTTCCAGTCATTACACTATGCTAAGCTAAGCGGCTGTTGGCTACAGATATACTGGTGGTATGTCACTAACTCGGCCATTCTGGATGTCACTAACTCGGCTTCTTCTCCGGAGCCTTTGTGCTCCACTGTCTCTCAGATTAACTCATATCGCAGCGGTGCCTGGACAGCGTGACGTGTGTGGTTGTGCTGCTGCTGTGGTCCTGCCAGATGCCTCCTGCTGCTGCTGCCATCATTAGTCATTAGTCATACTTCTACTGT
>NC_065515.1:385186-390852 GCF_006386435.1 Epinephelus moara
TACTGTTAACTTATTATGCTGATCTGTTCTGTACGACATCTATTGCACGTCTGTCCGTCCTGGAAGAGGGATCCCTCCTCAGTTGCTCTTCCTGAGGTTTCTACCGTTTTTTTTTTCCCCGTTAAAGGGTTTTTTTGGGGAGTTTTTTCTGATCAGCTGTGAGGGTCATAAGGACAGAGGGATGTCGTATGCTGTAAAGCCCTGTGAGGCAAATTGTGATTTGTGATATTGGGCTTTATAAATAAAACTGAAATTGAAATTGATTGATCTTCTAATGCAACCTCTGCAAGAGGGTGATTAAGCCCTTACACCAAAATGTCAAACTATTGCTTTGAATTTTAAGGTTTTCCTCTGAATGTGTCTGATGATGTCACCCAGTCTTTTTTTCAACAGCACCATGCATTATCTTCTGAACACAGTATTTGAATTGCTGCCGACATAATGCTGCTTTATAAAAAGCTCTTTCATGCTCGAGTAAGTGTGTACTGATCGAAACCACTGAATCATCCTCAGATGTGGACACCTCAGCCTGTTGCAGAGGTCTGAAATGACTTATTACGATGAAGCGCAGGGAGCAAAAGCGGCAGAGGATATTCAGATTAGATTCAGTGGATATTTGGGGCCAACGAGATCTCCAGAGGTCGTCACATTACTGAGGGACATTAAGGCTAAAATCTAGATACAGTAGGAAAAATGATAAATCATTAAGTTGAATCTCTACAGTTCTCACTGAATGGTGTGTAAAGGAGTAATGGATGGGATTTAACAGATGAATTGAGGACAGCCACATTCTCAGACAAACACAGCAGCGGCCATCTGGATACAGCAGAGGTCTTATTCACCATTTATGACAGGGATTATTAAGAAACTCTGGTTCCTTCTTATAATCTTGATTCTGCTGAAGTGTTGAATCCAAAACCAGAAGACACACTCACTTCCTGCAGGTGTTTTCCCAAATAACCTCTCTGAGTGTCCGTGAAGACACCCAGGACTTTGTCATTTTTGACAGTTAAAATGTATCACCCCAATCTTTGGCTTCTTAAGACCATACAGTTCCCTCATGTGTCACTTTATACGGTATTCTGTGTTTGAGGGGAAACCCTAATGATAAGTGCCATGCAAATGTTGAGGGGAAAGGGCGCAAGAAAGCCCCTCCTTGTTGTTGAGGCGCTTCACCGAGCACTGAGGGGAACCAAAGCACATTGGCGCTGCTGTGGGAGGTGATGCAGTGTCAGGAACTAGAGGCTGAGGAACTCCTGACCTTTCCTTTCTTCTGCACTTTCTCACTGTCACTCAGACACCACCTGTGCATCACCCAGTGGTGTCGACGTGAATGTGGGAGGGCTGACAGAATGTATACTGATGAAATAAACACTGAGAGAAGTGCTTTCAGGAAACAGAGTGAGTTAGCGTATGGATTTGGGTGTGTGTGAGAAAGAGAGTGAAAGAGAAATTAAAACAGAACAGCAAAACGAAAACAATGAAAAACAGAGAAGACCAATGACAGAAAGGTTGGAGAGTTGATTGTGGCAAATATATCAGAGGGAAAAGCCGTAGAGAAGCAAGACGTGCAGTTTTTTTTTAAATGACTACATGTGGTAAAACCATAAAGTGCTGCAGTGTGATATAAGTAGATGAGGTGATGTTCTTGGGCAGATAGTGTGTATGGTAATACCCCAGACTGAGGTTATTTCTGTGCTGTCTGTAAGCCGGTGTGTAAATGCATGTGTGCCTTTGAGACTGAGTGTGTATGTGTGTGTGTGTGTGTGTGGGTGTGTGATGTAGACCATGCAGAGTCAGTCAGTCTGTCAGGGGGCTATGGGGGATTCCTGTTTAGTCCTTTAGTGAATGTCTAGGGGGCTCATTGCAGGGAGTGGGCGGGGCCAGTGAGAGGGTGGGGAGTGTGTGGGGGAATATCAGCTGCTCTTGATGATGTGTCCAATTTCTGTTGTTTATAGTTCCTAATGTCTCCTCGCTCCACTTCTCTCCCTCAGCAAACAAAACACATAAACTACACCATGTGCGCCCTCTTTACACTCTGTTTTGATATTGTTTTACCGCTGTCCTTTACGTCTGTCATATCTTGTTTTGTAAAACAAAAAGTGAAACAGATAGATAGTGCGTTACTAGTAGTCCAGTTACTAGTAAGTGGAAACGCACAAGGAAGATAACGTTAATGTTTCAGAGGCTATGCTACAGTAGGCTAACGTTAGCCATTAGCAACTGGATGCTGTGTGGTCATATATAACGTTATAGCCTATGCTACATTAGAGGCAAACTAAAAATACCTGTCCAGCAGAAACTCTGCGACCACCTCGTCCCCTTTTAGCTCAGGATGAAGTTGCATCAGTCGTCGCCATCGCTCGGAAGCAGAGCCAATGTTGACCCGAGCGGTTACGTCAGTCGGAGGCCTCCATGTGGGGAAGACAGACAGGACGCTCTGATTTTTCTTAGAACCATATGAGAATGGTATAATTATGAGTTTTTATTTCTGGTGGAATTCACTTACATTTTAGTGTGCCATCAGCTTATTAATAGCATTTTAACCTAAACAAAGAAAAGCGTAAAATTTCCAGAAAGGTAAGTGTCGCTTTAAAGGGCAACACCTATTGCGTTATGGTAGCATGTTTTTAATAAAGTATGCCAAACAAAAATAAAGTTTCAGTGTAATTAAACACATGTTTGATTTTACAAATTCATCTGTGAATCATTTTTATATAATATGAACCACCTCATCTGTGGGTGAACCCCAGGGGCCATGCTATACTTGGCCTACTTCCAGCATACTTATGTGTGAACAGTAAGAAAATATTGAAATGGCTCTGCTCTGTGTTCACAAAACATGTTTTTATTGCCTGTAGCTTGGGTACGTACAGAGTTTGGCAAGCAAGCATTTATGTCTGCGGCTCCTTATGTGTGGAATCTTCTGCAGAAGGACTTAAAGTTGCACTCACTGGTTCCTCTCAGCCATTTATATATTAACATACTTTTTGGCTTTTCTTTGTAATAATCTTATTTTGTGTTTTATATTGTGTTTTAGAGCTTTACATTTTTATTGTGTATTTTTGTGTTGTCTGTCTGTTGTTTAATCGCAAGAGGTTTTTCTGGTTAAATGGAGGTTAGATAAATAAATAAAAATTGGTAATGAGTAGGGGTGTGTATCCCTCCCTCTTAAATGATTTGATACAGTCCATGATCCAGTACAAAAATGATGAAATGCTGCAATTAGATTCAGTAAGTATTAGATATTCTCATTTAACCTATTTTAATAATAAAAATGTGAGATAAATAAATATATTTCTATGACAAATACTGAAGCATTGACACTGTATGAGAGCATGTCCCTGTACATAAAAAAGCACCTGGCCTCGGTTACACTTTTATTCAGAACAGTGAGATGAGGCCAGTGTGTTTTTGGAGTAGCATAAAATGCTAACGCTTGCAGTATTTGTGTTGACTGCTCCTCTCTTCAGGTTTAGTATCAGTGTGCATGTCACCTTCTTAAATTAGTGGGGAGGTTTATGTTGCCACTGCTGTATTTTAAGACATTGCTTATGCAATGTAAAGATTTCAGGCAGCATCGTGCAAGATGGTCCGACATTGCCATTTCCAAATTTCATGCATAACTAGTGTCAATTAGTGTATCAATAACAGATCATTTTTAGTGACTGGATTTCTTACGTGCTCACTATTTGTGCCACTCTAAATAAAAGGTGCTCAGACTCTTTTCTGCAGTCTAAATGATGTGGTAAAGAGACTCCTATCACACCCATCTTCTGCTATTCTACAGCCACATCCTTTACCCTGTACTTTGTTCCTGTTTGCAAACATCTGTTTTTTTCCTTTAATCTTTATCTGTTCTTTATCTCCTCTGCAGACGCTTTGACCTCCACAAACTCACTCTAACCCTCCCTACATTGATCTTTGCCTTCCTCCGTCTGTATGCTGAAATCTCGGATACACATGTTATGCGTCTACAGTCCTCATGAACTCGAGGGACCACAGTGAGGTCAGAGGTGAGGCGGCTACCTCTGCTCTTCACAACCTGACACTCTAGAAACATGACAGCTGAGACCGGAGTGTGTGTTTGTGCGTGTACGTATGTGTGTGTTCATGTGTGCAATGTGACACCCTGCATAAATAAACCGCAGTATGTTCTGTGGAGAAATTGTTTATTTAAATGGAGGCTGACAGATCCGTGAGAATGTGTGTGAATTGTGGGCATGTGTTCCCCAGAGCTGTGTGTTTTTGTGCGAAATGAGTGTGATATGGCGAACAAAACAGGTCCTGATAAACACACTGTTAAATACGACAATCTGACAGGAGGCTGGGTGTCTTTTTTGTTTCTGTGGAGATGGCAATTTCTTTACATCCCCCGTTCATGCGATGTGTTGTGTGATTCCGTCAATGTGTCAGTTTGATATGCACATGCACAGAGAGGCAGAGAAGTCACACACACACACACACACACACACACACACAAAGAAGCCCTGCTGTCAATCAGTGCTCAGTAAGAGGCAGGAAACAGACAGGCTATTCTGTCCCTTGGCACAAGTCCCTAAACTGTGGCCTGGCTGCTGCAGAGAGAGCACTGTGTGTCACACGCTACAGATACAGGCTACCCTCTGTCACACACAAATAACCTCCCTCACTCTCTCGTGTCCCTCTCTATTTCTTTCTGCCACAAACCCAGCGTTCACATCTGCATGTAGGCACGTATGCACGACACCCATTCATACACATTGCACAGAAATTAGCTGGAAAACCATGTCTGAGCTAAACAAAGCGGGCGACCCATCCCACATTCTGACAGGCGGCCCGGCACGCTCGGAGAATCCCCTTCACTGGACCTGCTCACCCCCACAGCGTGTGTGTCTGTGTGTGCATGCACACGGGTTTACACATGTGCGTATTTGTGGATGTGGACACCCAAACATTACACCCTTATGTGACTGTTGAACATCTCATTCCCAGCCATTACTGCTACATCAGCTCCCACTTTTCTGGGAAGGCTTTGGAAGAAAAACTTGCAGCAGTGATCTGCTCCAAAAATACACTTAACATTTCACACCTTCATCAAATGTCTAAGCTTACTTTGTGGCAAAGAAAAAAAAGTTGCCACTTCAATATTTAAGGTCAGGAGAGAGGAAAAATAACACATTTACAGAAACAAAATGATAATTTGGGATATTATTGTT
Organism: Epinephelus moara; assembly: GCF_006386435.1. Taxonomy (NCBI): domain Eukaryota; kingdom Metazoa; phylum Chordata; class Actinopteri; order Perciformes; family Serranidae; genus Epinephelus; species Epinephelus moara. The sequence goes on from NC_065515.1 coordinate 390,385, forward strand.
GTAATTTTTACACCAGTGGGGTCGCAAACAATGTGGAAGTAAAGCAAATGCCAAATAAATACAAGGGTTAATCAGGTCAGACCATCATTCAGTTCATGCCAAAGGTGTTGGGTGGGGCTAAGATTAGAGCTGTGTGCAGGCCAGTTGAATTTTCACACACCAAACTGGGAAAACGCCTTCATGGACCTCACTTTGTCCACAGGAGTTATACTGAAACAGGAAATGACCATTCTAAGACTGTTACCACAAAGTTGGTGGCAGAGGCTCCAGCCCTGGATGTTTTCTCAGTAATATTAACTAGTCCATAGCCATTGGTAGCTTTGTCACCTTCTACCTATGCCAGTCCTCAATGCCTATGTGCAGTTTCACATAGATTGACCACGTCAGTGAGTAGAAAAACGTGGGACAGACAGAATGACTGACTGACAGAATGACACACTGACAGTTTCCGTGATTATGTACAGCATA
>NC_065515.1:391149-422304 GCF_006386435.1 Epinephelus moara
CATCTTCTGTTGCGATGTAGATGTTGCAGTATTAACATACTTTCTTCGACATCCAACAACTCCAACTCCAGCAAGATTCTCTCTCTCTCGGTTGCCATTGTTCACTGTGACCGGAAAAGCCGGAAGCTAAACAAAGAATCAACTAGAGATGACGAAAGCACATTTCGTTCAGGAAAGGAACGCAGCCCCCTACCGCTCTGGCGGTGAATTGCACCGCGACGAAATGGAGTGACGGAGAAGTTCGAAGTGTTCACGACGGCGTCACGGCAACGATGTAGGTACGTCGTAGGTACGCCGCAGGACCATAAATCAGGCTTTAGTAAGTTTTCCAACTTTTGCCAAGAGGGGACTTTAGATATTGGTCCCTAGATTATGTTCACCCAGTTTCATGCAGGTCGCTCAAACTTCCTAGGAAGAGATCTACATGTACATGGGCTAGGACCGAGCTACATTGCTAACTCCCTAGTTAACTATTTGACCGAAGAACACTGCGATCATCTTCTGCTGGTTTATTGGAGGTTCCCAGAAACAGCTGGAAGAAGATCGGAGATTACACCCCAAAATTATGGCACACACTACCTATAGATATCAGGGAAGCCAGCTCACTAAAAGACAGCTAAGGTCTATTCGCTTTAGCCTTTAACTAGCTCTGACTTTCCTAATACAGATCTGAAACTCTTTCTTTTTACACTTCACGCTGCTGCAACTCTTTTAAAATGTTGTATCTTACTCCATTTTATGATTTTAAGATTAATTGCTTTAAACTGGTTAATATTTGTGTTAAATAACTTTTAAGTGTTCTTTTACATTGAACTGCCTTGTTTGTCTGTGTGTAAAATATTGTTGTGTGTTGTGGCATTGAGACTTCCCTTAATTCGAGAAAAGCCACTGTCCACATACTTTTGGCCACATAGAGTACCTTGAAGCTTGTCTCCTTCCTCCTCCCTCCCTCACACTGTCTCTTTTCCTCACTGTGCTCCAGTTCCTTGATTCACACTGTCCATGAAGTTTGCATCAGCTGAGGTCATCCTGGTTGTATTTCTGGAGCAGTGAGCAGAGCGGCTCCTTCAGACATTACATCACACACAGAAACACACATTTACACATGCAAACCTACAAACAGACACATGCACATGTGTGTGGACACTCACTGGAAAAATAAAATCCCTCGACTCTGCATGCACGCAACCACATAATCACTGCGAATGGGTTATGTCATCACCAATATATGAAATATGAAAATTTGTTCCCCCCAATATTTGTAATAACCAGTCATCCTCCAAAGCCTCCAAAAGCTGAAAGAAAGTCAATTTTCTCTCCTCAACATTCACTCCATAACACACTGGATTCACTGAACTGCTTCATGTTAGTTCAAATGTCAACCAGTGGCAGTGAACACATCAGCTGTGCATCACTCACACGTCCGGTGAAATACAAACCCAGCATCTCTGTTGCGTATGTTAAATACGAACAAGTTACAGCAGCTGTTGATGAACACATCTGGTTGGGTGTAACAGGCTGGAGGATGATCTGAGATTCACTCTGTCACTTGTCTTTAGCTAACTTGGTTTGTAGTCAGCCCAATCACCACAGGAAAATTATGGCGTTGTACATTTCTGCAAACCAAGAATACATTATATTTGCACGTTTTATACATATTATGTCAACGCTTTTAAAGTGACGTCGTATAGGTGCTGACTTTTTCATCCACAGGTGGAGGGGATAGTTGGTGGCGTGCTGCCAAGCTGCAGACCACTGTTCCAAACCAAACAAACAACAAAACCAGTCGTGATTTAGCGAGTCGTTGCTGTGTTTTCAGCGGCTTTTTAGGCACCAAATGAGGGTGTTTTTTGCAGAGACGTTGCTGCTTTTCCAGCTGGGATATGAGAACAAAAAGTGGTTGTTAACCCAAGACATCACTAGTTTTCCTACCAGGGTCGTGCTGCCCAAACCGGGTATTTTAAGCCAGAGCATGATCTTTACCAAACCAAAACTGATTGGTTTTTGTGCCTAAACTTAACAACACATTAAGAAAAGTGTTGCTGAAATGTTAAGTTTAAAAGTATCTGCTACATAATAACATGCAACATGTAACATATCTGTGGTTTGCAGAGTCGTACAGTGCCAACATTTATTCTGGTGACTGGGTTGCTGTAGTTTTTGTGTTGCTTTAAACAAAAGGTTATTGTTATGATAGTTGTATTGGAAGGTTAGTGAATGTGTCGTAGATGTGGGTGTGGTTTAAGCAGGTGACAGTAGGCAGGGTCAGCACTGATGTCACACTTAGGGGTTGTTGGTATTGAGTCATTAGCCACTATTAGCCTTTGAGCTGAGCAGGTACGGCACGAGGGAGACACCGGAAGCAGGAGATTCTGAAGACAAGAGAGACTGAGAAGGCATTGCACACGCCACCACGAAGTATCCATGTGAATACACTTTCACTCTGAACAACCATGACGAAGAGCTGGCTGACTGGTCCGACAGAATGGCACCTGAAGGGCGTCCAGCGGAGTCTCGAGATGGTCGCGAGGAGCAAAAGTGGCAGCCTGGCGGTGAGTCAACCACACACAACCCCCAGATAGGAAAGGTCACGCTCACCAGGGAAGTCCAGGCACATTTCTCACGTCTAATGCAACACATAGGGAGAGGCACTAAGTTACGGGCTTGCTAGCCTTAGTTGATGCGGTTTCACGAACCAGGTTTAGCATAGCAGTGTAACAGTTATCATTATGTTGTTGGTCAAACGCACACGTGGAATGTGCGCTGTCTGTGGCGCATGCTGCTGCTGGTTAAAAAGTTAATAATGAAAAAAAGAGAAATACAAAATCTGCTCATATACAGACTGTGTGCCCGGTGTGTGTGCATTCTGATACACATAAGAGCAGGCACAGACACAGCCTCGTCTCTCAGATCAGCAGCACTGACAATTCATACTTTATTTTAATGAAGTGGTGATTGTTTGTTACCTTTACCTAATAAATTTTATTTTCAGTACTTCCAACAGGGTTGATCCACCCTCCAATGTCTGACTGAAGATTTTGCCCTTGCATGCATGGCTGTGGGAAACTGCTGCTGAACTGACCAGCAGGGCGAGGCCACAACTGGTAAAGAGCTGGAAAAGGAGCACACATGGAAAAATCAGGAAAAGCTCAAAAACAGGTGGTTTACTCCTTTAATGCACAGTTAACTGATATTTTGATTGAGTGAACCAAAGAGTAACTAAAACAATGACTATATCAATCATTAACCAAATCATTCCCATGGTCAAACAGGTTGTACTGACAAGTGAAGCTTACAGCAGCATTCCTCTCAACAGGCTGTGTTTGCCAATCGAGTACCAAAGCACTCACGCTGCGTTCTCTTCTTATCTACGGGTCACCTTTTCATCCACAGTTCACCCTCCCACAGGGAAACTACCGCGTGTGAGGCTGGCACTGACCTTCAAGTCAAGCCTTCCAACTCCCACTGAAGCCATAATGAGGCTTTTCCTTCCAGAGGCTTCTCTACAGTCACTCCCCAAACGACCGCAGGAAATGGAATTTTCTGAAAGGATCAAAACAAGTCGAGAGTTGTAAATGGTTTGAGTTTCCGACAAAGACAATGTGCCAGATTCCAGCGCCTTGAGGGACACGACCATATCACAATGAATCCTCTGTCTGCCTAAAACGTGTTCACGGGCCCACACCCTCTTGTACACACACACACACACACACACACAGACACACACAGACACACACTGATATATATATCCTTACAAACCCACATATTCACATGCGGGCACACACAACACATACAGTGTTTACTAACAGTTAGGAGATCCTGGGAAACGGTACAGTATTCCGGTGGTTTTCCAGTGGAATCTTTTTCATACCTGTGTGTCAGGGCTTAGTGTGGTGCATGCCTCTGCATATCCTGCACTCCTGGTCTGAGTGTGTGTGTGTGTGTGTGTGTGTGTGTGTGTGTGTGTGAGAGAGTGAGAGAGAGAGAGAGCCATAGTCCTCTGAGCCTAAAGGCAGCCTCACATTTAACTGTACACTGCTTTTGTTTAGGGTAAAGTTCAGGAGTGTAACGAAGAAATTCTGTTTCTGCTTGTGTGTACGTGTAAATGTGTGTGTGTGTGTGTGTGCGTATGTGTGTCTGGGGTCAGGCAGCCCATTAGCAAGACAACCCCTGATCTAATTGCCTCCTTCCAGCAGCCAGTTTGACAGCTCCTGTAATCTACAGTTACTCACCGCACTCACCATGGTAGGTCTGTTTGTGTATGGGCGTAGATGAGTGTGTGTGTTCATGTGCACTTGTGCATGTGTGTGTTTGTGTGTGTGTGTGTTGTATGGCAAGTTGCAGATTAACTACCACACTTCCTCTGAAACGTATACCTGCAACTTTTCTCTGCTCATTAACATCTGACTTCGAAGTGAGCGACATGTATTCAGCTATGATATGATGAAGACTGTGGGATTTAGAAACATCCATTCTTCTTCTTCATGACCTCTACAAGTCACTGCGAATGCCCAGCATGTGAGCAAATATGGAAAACATGACGATATCCAGCTGCACAACCTAAAGCTGTCACCACGTCAGGCTGAAAATGTTTCATTTAGAGTACACAGGTTTTCATCATGTATGATGGTTTATGTGTTTAAACCACAGAACTGCACATATGTGGTGCACTTGACATACATGGTAAGTGTAATGCTGATCCTTTGGTTACCCAGCCCACACCCAACTTGTCAAAGTTCAATTTTGTCAGTGGATCTCAGCATCAGACAGTGACGCACAGAGGCGCCCAGCATGGCAGTATGATACAAACTAGGCGGTGGCTGTTTCTGACACAACAGGAGACTATCCAACTCATCAGATACCCCCGCTTTGTCTGTGGACCAAAACCCATGCACCGATGCGCCCTTTGCATCACTATAGCCCCTTTTACACTGCCAGATTTACTGTGAATGTTGGGCTGTTTTCCCAGCAAGCTGTGAGCGTTTAGACACACAGAGCAGGATTGGCGAGTTGATCCGAGGTGCCCAATTTTCCGCCTCGTAGGGTAGACATATTGGTGGAACCCTTTTAGTTTAAACAGACTGAGGCAGCCAGGAGGGGCTGTTGATGACTTGTGGGAGGAGCTGTTGATGACGCTGCATGTGCGACCCACTGGCGGTNGTGCATTCTGTATAAACAAAAGTAGGTAGGCGGCATTTTGCTGCACTCCCCGATTTTGTTTTTATACTGCCAATGCTGAAAAAGACTGATTGGGCTTTTCTGCAAATTTGCACAATTCCTGTTTTAAAGGACTTATGATACGCACCAGCAGTGGCAGTTTTGATGCCGCCAGCAGCTACTACAGTATAAAGAGTGAGAAAGTTCCTGTTGGGCAGGTGGGAAGAGTGGTGGATGGGTCAAACAAGCCTGCTGTTGGTTTCCCCGGTGAAACCAAATCAGTGGAGTTATTTCAATAACAACGTAGTGTGCTAGTATGCACAGCATGCTATACTAGTGATACATGTCCCATGACATATGTCATGAGATAACTGTACTTATTTTAAATCGAACCATGATGTTTTTTCTAAACCATGTGTTTTTGTTGCGTAAATGTAAGGAGGTAACTTTATTTTAAAAAAAGACGTCTGAACATAGAAGTGTGTTTTGAAAAGACACAACTAATGTAAGAAGCACAAATTGACAAGCCTCGCATGTCATATTTTGACATGTAAGGCCATTACAGTTTTTCTCAATTGCTTACACACTATTACCAGACTTATGAACTAAATATCCTAATGCATAATGCCATCTCCCAAAAGACACACCCATTTCCCTAAACTGTTAACCGTATTGAGCTGTTTACACACACGATTCAAATTACTTTAACTTTTAGTGCAAAACTGTACACACAGATCCCCTTAATTATCATTGCCTGCACCTTGTGTTCATTCAGAAAGCACAAGCATTCGATATTGTTCACTCAGTCAGCAAAGGCTGAACCCAGTTAGCACACAATTACCTGATTGAAAACACTAGGAGACAAAATTGTTCACACACCAATCAGAACGTCTAAAAGGGCTCTGGGTCAGTTCATTTTTTAGAACAATGGATCCTGGATGGCAAGAAAGAGGAAGAGGTCAAAGAAGAGGAGGAGGAAGAGGAAGAGGGAGGCCGAGGCCAAGGCCGAGGAGACAAGTAGTGAGTGATGAAAATGTCCTTGTGCATGGCCTGACAATGAGGGAGGCTGGGCAACGAGTGCAGCCAAACCATAGCCGCTTCACTGTTGCCTCCATCATACAGACCTTCAGGCAGGAAAATAGGTAAGTATTTTATGTACATACTGCTCTCTACTGTACTCTACTTTAGATTGCTGTACACTGAGCTCTTACAGTACTGTACAGCATGTATATATTTACAGTATTGTAGCTGTTTGCTCTATCATTCTGTGTGCATCTCAGTTACAGTATGTAATGTGGAATTACAGTAGGCGCCCATTTTGTTACAGTAAAAGAATTGTTTACAGTTACAGTATCCCATCCCACTTCTGTTTTTGCATGTGATGTGGATGAGGTTCTCTGGCCTGACCCAGACCAGAGATGCGATGCTATACAAGAGTGAAATATTTTCTGTATTTGCCATTTTATTTTGCCATTTTCTGTATTTATATTTTTGTGTAAATATGATTTTCTTCTTTTTTTCCTCCCTTATGAATAAAAAAGTAAAAACATTTGTCTATTGTGTTTATCATTTAAAGAGATTTTGTCGGGGAGAACCAGAAGCAACATTATTTATTTTAGGTTTTTGTGGCAGTGTTATGAATTGATCTCCACAGTGTCTAAGACTATGTTGTAGTGTATGTGTTTTTCTGGACTATTGTGTGATGTGTGAAGGCAATGTTTGGTTTTGACCTGGAAGTTTGACGTTTGGGGAGTTGAGTGTGCAGTTTTGGATTTGTGTTTAGGGTTTTGAGGAATGGAGCTTAGTTTCGAGAAATGTGTCTAAGCAATCGAGAAAAACTGTAACAAAGTGGCGATATTTGATGAGATGGGATACGAATACTTTAAGGGTGCAATTGTAGGACACAAAAATCTTTGTGACACATGGCTGCTTTTAAAGTTTGAAATCCTCCCACAAAATCTTGCTCTCTCATATTCACATGCTTACAGAGAGAGGGTGGAAAAGACACAGAGGGAGAACTCAGTTTTTAAGAGAATGCTTTCATGTTTCCCACAGGCAGACCGAGAGTCGTCTTATCTCTGAGGCTTGGCCCGGCTATCTAGAGTAAACCACAGTGTCTGCACACAAAGAGCTAAATTGATGGTGCAGTCCAATTTCTCCCTGTTAAACATTAGTCCCAGGAATCCCCCTTGGCTTTATGTGTGTGTGTGTGTGTGTGTGTGTGTGTGTGTGTAGGTGGGTGGGTTGGGGAGTGCTCACAGCTATCAGGAGATTTCTAAGAAGATAGCACCTGTTCTGGTGAATGGGGAAATAAACATTCCTGCAGACCTTCTGTCTGAGGTCTGAGGAATCGTTCATGTGCATGTATTTAACAACCATGAAAGTAACACTGCTAAAACTGGAGAGGCCAAAATACCACAGAAAGCAGAAAGAGACAGACAGAGGGAGAGACAAAAGACAAAGTAAGTTGGATGGACAAGCTGTCTGACACTGACAGACAGCCGCCAACCTTTTCTCTCCCTTCCTTTCTCTTTCTCTTTCTCTTTCTCTCTCTCTCTCTCACACACACACACACACACACACACACACACACACACTCCTGTGCTCCCCATCAGGAAGACAGCAGACCTTTGGCTGCGATAAGCACCCTGGAAAACAGTTCAATCAGTGAGAGATTTCCTCTGTTGAACACAACACACACACACACACACACACACACACACACACACACACACACACATACACATACACACACTTGCATGTACCAGCAAGCCTGAACTCTTCAACTCTCCACACACATGAATACACTCACACACATTCACCCTACACTGAAACATAATGAGCAACAGATTGCCAAAGTCAGCAATTTGCATCTTTTTGCTTGATTGTGAACAAACTCGAGCTGAACACGAGACACGAGTGCAAGAAACCTGACACAACAGAGTTTGTGAGAGCCTACGAGTTCAGCCCGTCTATTTTCCCAGGACTCTCTCAAAACATTGTTTTCCAGTCTTGACAGTTAGTAGTGTGTGTGTGAAACAAACCGCCTGTTTCAGCGAGAGTCTGCAGCTCTCCGCGTCTGTTTTATTTTGGTTGTATCCTAGCAACAGAGCTGTTTCTGCTTACTTCTCTCTCCACCCTCTGGCCCGAAATGCTCCAGGCTGCTCACGTGTGTGTGTGTGTGTGTGTGTGTGTTTGTGTGTGTGTCTCACATCTGCTTTGCATTGTGGAGGATCTCGACGCTGACTGCTCTCTAAGCCCCTGATTTTGTTACAGCAAGCCAGCGAGACGATGAGGCAGCATGCAGTGGAGGCTGTGGTGGAGTGGGCGCGAGGGGTGAAGATGGAGAAAGAGAAAGCAAAGAATGGGTATGAGATAGAGTGGGAAAGTAAGACTAAGATAGCAGTGACAGTGCTACAATAAAGGCAGTACATCTGTGGCACATGCAGTAAGAATGTGACTGCTTCGTAGGAAGGGAAAAAAAAGGAGAGCTGGGGGGAGTTTTTGAATATTATGGAGCTATAAAAGTTTTCCAGTGTTTCATATGAGCAGCAGAGGTTCCATGCTTTGCCTCCTGCAGGGTTGGGTGAGCAGTCGGGCGGGGCTGCTCTGCTGGACTGAGCCATGATTTGGTATGCTAGGTGAGGCTGCAAGAGGATGGGCAGGGCCGGGTTGGGATGGAGATGTCTTACTGCTGCCAAAAGAGGAGAACATCAGAGGGAACGCACTGGGCCGAGGAGAGGGGTCACCGGGTTTGTTTGGCTGCTCCGATGTCTGCCGTGTCTGCACGACTCCATCACCTTTTAATCTTTTACTCCCCTCAGTCTACTCTTTCATTCTGCGCTCCTTGCCTCTATATCATCTCATTCCTGAGGGCTCGATAGTCCTCTCTCACACCTATGCCAGCTAATTATTGGGCATTACTTTGTGATTATTTATTGCAGGCTGCGGAGGGAGAGTCAAAGCTGAGAAGTGGAGTAGATGTGAGACAAAGAGTTAGCTTACATGAGAAATGGCTGCATGTCAGTTCCCCGTTGCAGTGAAACATTTGGCAAGGGCACTGAGCAGTCAAAGCTTTGGGGCTGTGCACGGGTGTGTAAGCTTGTGTGTGTATGAGAGCAGTGAGTCAGTCTGGCATTAACCCAGGATATCAACTATAGGGTGTTTGAACTTTGGGGAGCTGAGGCACTGCCAAGAGAGCATTGTGTGCTCATAAAAAATATTATACAACAGCTGTGGTGTGTGTTTGCATGTGTGCTTTGTGCACTTGCATGCTCGTATGTATGTGTGTGTTTGTGTTTCAGCTAAACCATGTTTGAAACTGTGTCTACTTGAGAGTCTTTTCAATCAAACTAAAGTGGAGGAGGGAGTGCCAAGAGAGCACTTTAGCCTTCAGATGAAGAGTGATGAGAATAGACCCATAATTACTAGTGAATCCTCTCAGTCCGCAACCTTCAGCCGAAAACACTGATTGTGTGTGTGTGTGTGTGTGTGTTTCATTCATCTGTCTACCAAACTCGGAGTCACATCTCAAAACCTACAAACATGCTCTACAAATGTCATGTCACGTGTCATCCATTAGCAGCCGCCTTCACGTACTCTGACACACACTCGCACAAACCTCAGTGCCTCAAAAGCTGATTTGAAGACAAGAAAGGCAAGGGCGTACCTTTCCTTCAGACTCCCTCTATTCATTATGTGTTCTTGCAATGCACACTCGTATTATAATTTAAAGCTTTTCATTTCTCTGCGTCCTACCCCTCCCACCTACACATATGACACATCAGATTGTGGAGGAAAAGTGTGCTTTGACTTTTTGTAGCAATCTGACATTAAAAAACTTGTACATGTTTTGGCAGCCTTTTAGTCAACTTCAAACCTCTGTAAGTTTTTATCAGTTTTTCTAAATAGTTTCAACACTGCTTCTGAACAGCAAGCGAGCATTCAACTCTCACTGCGTCCAGATCTAATGAATCCCTTAAATATGCACTTCTGTTCCATCATGTAAACAAACTATGTACCTATCAGCTGTGCGCTCGAGATCAGACTGGAGATGTAACCACGTAAAGGGTGGGTGCGCAGCCTTCTTGCTGTAAGTGATTGAGAGGTGAAGTTTCATGAAGCATTGAAGCTTTCAAGCTGTTCACAAAAGGGTTCAACCTGTTAGTCAAAGAGTGTAAAACAGGTAGGTATACACTCACTGGCCACTTTATTAGGTACATGTGTTCAACTTCTTGTTAATGCAAATTGCTAATCAGCCAATCAAGGGGCAGCAACTCAATGCATTTAGTCATGTAGACATGGTGAAGATGACATGATGAAGTTCAAACTGAGCATCTGAATTTGAGAGAAAGGTGATTGAAGTAACTTTGAATGTGGGTTTCTTGGCACACGCTCCGAAGCCTTTGCACAGCATGTAACATAGCTACTTGCTAACTTTCTACATTTGTACTTTTTAAACAGAAATCACGTTTTATATTGTTGCTTACTGAAAATGACATAAAATCCAGGCACCAGCAAATATTTATTAGTGATGGTCACACACCAGAAACTCCCGTCAGTCAGCTGCCACCTTATTAAGGGTTTTATAGTTAAATGTAACGTGTTCTCATCCTAATTTGTCAAATATCGTTGTTGGTTGATTATTACGTCTACATATAACACGCTAGGTAACCTCCTGCGTCTGCTGTTGATGTTCTGGGACGCTGTGTTAATTACGCTTGTTACATGCATTATATCCTTTCAAAATACACTTCCTTTTTCACAGGACGTGCAGTTTCTGCTTGTTAGATACATAAAGTCTTTTTTAAATAAACTTGCAACGTTGGTAAAACAACTCATATTTATTTCCTTTTGCAACAACAGCACATGGTTAGGTTTAGAAAAAAGATCATCCTTTGGTTCAACATTTCACACGGGAAGCGAACAGGAGCGAAAGTCCAGGGTTTGTCAGACCCATCCACCTCCTCTCCTGCTCTACAGGGACTTTCCAGCTCCTGATATTACGTTGTCACCGGGGGCCAAGTTGTGCATCATGCCTATGCAAAAGGCGACTTTTTGGGGTGGTGTCTGACTCCAACACTGATAAAACAGAAGAAGGAATGAGAAGGGGCTGTTAAATGAGGAGGTAGCTTTGCATTGCTGCTGACCGGTTACGATCCATCCATCCATCCATCCATCCATCCATCCATCCATCCATCCATCCATCCATTTTGTAACCGCTTATCCTCTTGAGGGTCGCAGGGGGTCTGGAGCCTATCCCAGCTGGCATTAGGTGAGAGGCAGAGTTCACCCTGGACAGGTCACCAGACTATCGCAGGGCTGACACATAGAGACAGACAACCATTCACACTCACATTCACACCTACGGACAATTTAGAGTCACCAATTAACCTGCATGTCTTTGGACTGTGGGAGGAAGCTGGAGCACCTGGAGGAAACCCACGCTGACACAGGGAGAACATGCAAACTCTGCACAGAAAGGCTCCCGCACCCAGGATCGAACCAGGAGCCCTCTTGCTGTGAGGCGACGGTGCTAACCACCACACCGCCCCTGGTTACAATCCAATAGAAATCAATGCAATAGAACAGATTTTGTTGCTTGCACTTCCTTGCGTCTCACTCAGTTAGGACACGATGTAATTTGAAACCACTCAGACACCCATGTATCAGCTGGAAACCCTACTTCAAATATTTAAGCATATTCCAGCAATTACCAACCAACTTGCAACCCAGTAGGCACGCAACATATATCTCCTGACCTAGCGAACCGAACATCTCAGCAATCACCATGTCTTAGCAATGTCTGTGTTCATCACAGTTTCATCGCTAGTTTTATGCATTTTTCAGACTTCATTATGCAATACCAACTTTACAACATACAACCTTAGTGTCCACCTATAAAACCACCTAGCAAACACCTGGAAACTCCACTTCAAAGACCCAATCGTGTACTGTGCAACTACTCCACCTGGTAACAAGACCAGGTCAAAATGTAATACATGGCTGGAACATCTATGAGATGTTTTAGGGCCTTTTATTTAAAGCAATGGCTTTAAATTTGAAATGGGAAGTGGCAGCATTAACTCAATAGATGTATGATAGTAACAATTTTTGCTTACAGTGCTGGTCCTGGCCTGCTGTTGCAGTGCAACTAAAAACTCCATGTAAATGCATCATAAAATGAAGAATAAGTCACCTGGACACAGCAGGAAGGACCCTCTTTCTCCGGAGCTGAAGCCACTGATCATCTAACACCCTCCCTTCTTCAGCTCCGGCTGGTGATTTAAGTCCCTGCGTGACTGGTGGAGGCTGCGCAGCTTTTGGCCACTATGATAGCGTGCGATAGATTTGGAACGAATGAACAGCAGCCATAAACACAACAGCTGTATGCGCCCCATGAGGACGTTTTAGAGAACTATAACTATAAAGGCAGTCAAACAGTATGGCTGTAAATAAATGCCCCCCCTGAGGACGTAATACAGGACCAACTGTTGGCGCCCACGGCTCTGTCAGCGACTATGTTTTTTGAAAGAGCACCAGCCAATGAAGAAACACCAGCATTCACGTCATCAGTCACTCCGACCAATGGTGTAAATTCATCACCCAGTCACTCGTTCCCTCACTCACGGGCAGACTTTTGCGTTTATAGGGCTGGCCTTGCATTCTGTGGCACAGCCAGACGCCTTTGCAACTAACGTGCTACCTTTTTTTTTTACATGGGATCCATCTCCTGATGGTCTGCCAACCAGCTAGTGACATCTTAGTAATCACATAGCAATGTTTTAAAGGTCCAGTGTGCAGGATTTTGGGAGATATACTGGCAGAAATGGAATATATTATAATGAGTATGTTTTCTTTAGTGTATAATCACCTGAAAATAAGAATTGTTATGTTTTCTTGACCTTAGAATGAGTCTTCTGTATCTACACAGGGAGCGGGTCCTCCATGGAGTTCACCATGTTGTACCACCATGTTTAACCGCCATGTTTTTACAATAGCCCAGAGTGGACAAACCAGACATTGGCTCTAGATAGGGCCATTTGTGTTTTCCTGTCAGCCACTGTAGTTAGCAGCTGCTCTGCTACAAAAGCGTTGGAAAAACAGTGATTTTTTTTTTAACCTTAATCTACTTTATTCTGCGTTTTTACCAGTTTTAAATTTCCAGGTCCGTTCATTTTGGAAAGGAGGAGACCTCTGTGCATAATTTGGTTGCTGGTGAAAACCGGAAGTTCATGCTTGGCACACAGGAGAAGTTTCAGCAGGTTGCAAGCATTGCTTCTTTAACAACTATGTAGCAAAATGTTGGCTCTTTCAAGAATAATCAAGCAAACTTGACACAGACAAAAATCTTGTGGAAATCTTTTGTTTTTGGACACTCTTCTCCTCTACCACTTCCTGCCTGTCTCTTCTCACTCTCCTCCTACACTCTGCGCTTCCAGCCATGCAGGTTTATGAGGTATCCACAGCCAGGGTCATCAAAAACATTACTGGAGAGTCTGTCTGCATTCCCCTGACTTAACTTCTCCAGCACCTAAACTGGCTTCATGCGTGTGCATGTCCAACTGTTACTGTCGGTCAGCTTAAGGCTCTAACTGTAACTTAATTTAATGGCAGATATAATCTGAGGATATTTTTACATATTGGAACTGGCAATGTGGCCCTTTTAAAGTCTCTCACACACACACACACACACACACACACACACACACACACACACACTCACTCCACCACCACACAGAGAGATGCAAACACATACACATACACACACACACACACACACACACACACACACACACACACACACTGGTAGGATAAAGGCCTGTGGCCAGCAATATCAGAGACAGTTGGTGTTTTTGCAGCACTTAGCGGCCCAGTATTCCCTTACCACAACAACATCCAATCACCTGCCAGCTCCTGACCTCTGACTTCTGCTGCAGAGCCAGGGATAGAGGGGGATAGAGTGCATACCAGTGTGGGATAGGGTGGTCCGCAAGCCACCAAGTTGAAAGGCTTTGGTTTGCCTCCAGGCAGGGAGACCTCAACAAAGCCCGTAACCTCACTGCTGCACACAAGCGATTATAGAGAGGGAGAGAAAGAGGCTGTTAGCTGTTCATCGATACACTGCATTAGGCGGGTACACGGATGACTATCTTTTCATTACATATGTGGACAGATGAACCTCCCTGAGGGATTTCCCCTCCCTTCACTCCGCCATCTCTGCATCTCGCCCCGCTCCTCATCATCCCATCTCACCCCTCCTCCACCCCTGATCTGAAACACACCCCACGTTTTCTACAATCCATCTTCTCTCTCTTCTCGCATTTCTGCCTCTCCTCTCACTTTCAAACGTACTTGCTTCGAGCCATGTTTGGACTAAATCATTTCTGAGAGTCATTCTTGACATTTCTGTCCTGCTTGTGGATAAAATAGGGCTCCACTAATCCAGGTAAGCTGGTAAGTTGACAGTTATGCGACTGAGTAAACTTTCTGGAACTCCCCAGTGACTTACAACAAATAAATTTGACCCAGCTTGCTCTTTCATAATTTGTCCATCTTCCTCTTATCTATCCATCAACCACTCCTCCTCCTCCTCTTCCTCCTCCCATAAACCTTTCTATATGCTTTCTCTCCAGTCCCTAGATTTTATCCTTCTATCTCTCTCCACTCCAGCCATTTAAAACAATAAGCTATGGAAGATGGCCAATTTATGGGATGGGACTTGTGCTGTAAGCAGTTACCATGAAATCAGCCTTTTTATTTCATTACTGATATACCCAAGGGCACACACACATACACACACTCACGCATTTGCCCAAAACGCACTCAGGCCTTGCGTTTTGTTTGAGTGGTAAAGACGCGCATCAGTTGGCAGGCATGTAAATTCATTAGCCACTAAACAGCAATGGATAATAGTAATGTGTTGATGGGAAGATGTATCGAGCACGTGTGTGTGTGTGAGTGTGAGTGTGTGTGTTTCTGATGGGAATCAAGCTCAGGGACCAGAGGGAAAACAATGATTGAATTCTGAGCCATACTCATGACTCAGTACTTTACGGGGAGCATTGCTCCTTCTCAGAACCACTAAGTGGAATGAATAAGTGTGTGTGTGTGTATGTGTGTGTGTGTGTGTGTGTGTGTGAGTGAGTGTGAGTGTGTGTCTTCTTTATGCATGCGTGCGGATCCACAGTGTTTACTAGCACTGATGCTTTATCAACCATAAACACACGTTTCACCATGTTGGGCACATTTCCTCCAATAGGCATTTAGGCTTAAAGCCTTTGCTATTTCCGCTCATATACAGGCAGATGTACAGATGTTGCCAGCAACATTGTAAAAGTGTAAGGGGGAAAGTCTTCACTTACTATTTCCAGTCACTCAGCAGAAAAAGGCTCAACCAGACCTCCACTATAAATTTTGGACAAATGAGCCAAGTACGACTGCTGGCACGGACAGGAAAACATTCCCATTGTCTGTGAGTTGTTTTAGCTGTTGGTCTGTCTGCAGACTAAATGTGCTGCTACTGTCCTGGGTGGGTCCATAAATGGAATGGATAAAAATCAATTGAAAGACTAAAACTGATGGCATGCTGCCTTTAGGCGCTGATTCTCTCATTTGCGATTATCCAACTAGTCGGACTGAATTTCAGCTTCAGGACCAACCATGGCCCAAGTAGCTGCTCTCGACCAGCCATTGGACATTCGGATGAATTGCTGGCGTGTCAGATATCTTGTTTGGACATCGTCAGGCAGAGCTACGAGTCGATTCCCTTAGATTAGTGCCCTTTTCTCTCAGTGTGCCTGCAGAAAATTGCAAACAGAATGTCTGAAAGTGCCATGGCATGGAAAACATGGAGGCCAGGTTGGTGGAGTTGGACAACAGCATATGTATCTCTTTGGTGTTTTCTCCTTCCTCTATAAAGAGGTGAAATCCTTCCCCTTCTGATGGACCATCATGGGACCTTATTTCGGAAAAATGTGTATTTGCATTAGTCACAGTTTGTTACAAAAAAACACAGATTAAAACTGTGAAAATATGCAGATGACTTCACGTGTCATATAGCTTTCTCTCTCGCTGAGGCTGCAATGCCTCTGTTTCGTAACGCTATATTCACATGCACAACAAGTCTTGATAGTTGAATATTTTCCCGCCTGACTAAAGGACCAGGAGTTGTTGGATAAAACACACTTTGGGTAAACAGTCCTTGGATAGAGAGTCATTGTTACACTTGTGTGCAGCTAAGTTACCCTACTTGCTAGCTAGCTGGTGTTAGTTACGTATATCATGCGAGCCGAGACACGTAGTTCACTGAGCAGTTTTACGCACAGTTAAATGGTACTGTGACACTTTAGTGATTTACAAAATTACCTTTTTAATTGACAAACATCATACCTGTGATTCATGGCACAATACTGTGTATATTTGTTTTCCGAAATGAGGTCCCACGGGGGACATCGGATTGGAAGGCACCTTGCCTCTCTGTCACGACTGATATGAATGTTGGCAGTAATGCTTCATTGTGAACTGTACTTGTGACGTTACAGAAATCCACTTGCAAACAAATACCTGCTTCTGAGCTTTCAAACAAATCTTAACAGTTGTCAAAAGACTGAACGGTCCACAGGGGCTGACAAGCAGTTTCACACTACAGTTTGAGCACTCAGGTCATGGCCTGATGATCGGACCGTACAATGTGAACACATAAATCGTGAGCTTAAGCTTTACATCACAAACAATTTACCCGCACGATGAGTTGGAATTAAACAACAACGTTTTTAAAGCAGGCTCAAACCGTGCAGTGTATACTCAGCTTTAGGGGAGAGGAGGGAGGGTAGGGAGAAGTTGGACTGTCACCCCACAGCAGCAGCTGTCTGTCTGATGTCCTCACTCCCTGGCTCCATGTCCCCAGTCCAGCGTGTCAGAGGACTAACGGTGGCTAACTGGATTTAAGAGAAGGATTAAGCACCTGGACATCACACAGAGCAGTCTGTTTGCCGCGACATGAGATGGATGTCATCACCTGGATAAGTGATGCGGGGGGTGATAGAGCGAGGGGGAGGGGGAGCGCAACAAGAGGAGCAGAAACCCCAAGGAATGAAAGAGGTACAGTAGTGGGATTAATGTCTGAGGCAAGAGGGGGTATGAATGAGGAGGAGGAAGATAGTGTTGGGTCACTTGTGTCGACGTACAAAAAACTTGAGAGGAGAGGAGAGGAGAGGAGAGGAGAGGAGAGGAGCCTCCTCTGCCCCTCATTGGCGGCAGGGTGCCATGTCATCAAACTGAGGGTCACACCTCCCTGTCAGAGTCTGGGCCTGCGGTCAAGTTCAGCAACCTGAGGTTCAGCATTGTCACTCACTGGACTATCAGCTGCTGTGGCCCTGTCCATCTACAGTATCTGTCTGTCTGACAGTCTGTCTTTCCTAAAGCTTCTTCTCCAATGACCTGCCTGTCTGTCTGCCTCTCTTTTACCTGTGTATTCAACAGCATCTATTGCCCCTTTTACAACGACGACCCTTTACTTCACCATCAATAACAATCATTTACTGTCCCTTTTATATGGTGGTTGATCTTGTCCTCCACTCTGAGAGTAAGAAGCTCCCAGACCTCATTGTTTCCCCATTTTGTGGACATTTTTGTTGCTGTTCTTCTTCTTTGAATTAGCTGCCAACTTCTGTTATCTACTTTTTAAATCTCATTGTGGCAGGTGGCAAACAGGCACAGCCCGTGCTGTCCTGCTGGCTCACGTTTTTGACACAGAAGTCAAGGCAAAATAATGGTGCAACATTCTTGCCTTGGACAGGCTCGTAGTCTTGCTACCCCTGTGAGTTCCCCAGCACAGACACAGATTCAGCAAATGCAATACCTTTATTTACCGCTGCCCAGCACACAACAACAAAATCAGTCAACAACATGTTGCCAGCTCCTCCAGTACATGTCTCCCAGTTGATTCAGTCTTATACCAGAAACTCAGGCAGTGTCCTTCTTCTTGGTCTGGGCCGCAGTCATCCAAGTGCCAGCACACTACTGCATGAAAAAGGGAGAGATGTAATCAGAGCAAACCAGCAGCAGCTGTGTCAATCAACTCACTACTCTCGTGAGCCAGCCCCCCCCCCCACACACACACCTCTCCCCCTCCCACACACCTCTCCCCTGCATCTGACCACCAACCACATCCACCTCCACGAGGCTGTTTAAAAGGGGCTTACGTGTTGAAAGTATAAAAAACTGCTGTGCTCTGGCACAGGGTGCCTTGAGATAAGTGCTAACATAACCATGCTAACAGTGACAATGTTAACATGGTTATGTTTAGCAGATTATATTTATCATATTACCTTATTTACCATGTGTAAGCAAGCTAACGTTTTTGTTTTGTCTTTACCTCAACAGTACGCAGTCTACCGGTCAGCCACCAGGTCGCCCTAGCATTTGGTAACTTGCAGTAAACACAATGCATAGCTAAGGATGATGGGAATGTCATTAGTTCTGCATGTATGTGGTCATAAACTAAAGTAACAGACAAATGAAAAATTGTACCTGATGATGATGCTAGAAGAAAAGTTAAGAAGTCACCAAATATTATTAGATTCATCTTCTGGGGACCTTGAATGTTTGAATAACAGTTGTTGAGATATTTCAGTCTTGACCACAGTTGCTGACCGACTAACAGACCAACACCCATAAAGCAACACTGCTAGCATGACAAAAATAGTGCACATATCCATATATTATTAATGTAACCTTAAAATGAAACCTCGTCAATAATTTGGGGGATTTAGCCGGAAAACCAAGATGTACGCTCTAAAAGCACAAAACTTATCAATAAGCAGTAGAAACATAAAACAGTTTACAGATTGGGTTATGAAATACACGTTGTTTAGAGATATAACAGATGTTAATGGCTATAAAGTATAAATGCACACACCCACACATATGTAGTATAAATGTTTGCTTGAAGGCGTGTAAGCATGCATGGGCGTTTATCAGTCTCTGTGCTGGTATGTAAGCTTGTCTCTCTGCCTGCTGTATCAAACCACCATGCCAGAACAAGCCAGGTGAGATGCAGGGAGAATTATTTATGGTCTTGTTATTGGTATCTCACCGCCAAGTTGCTCAATATTAATAGCCGATGCTTCCCTTCGTGGCTGCGTGTGAGAGAGCAGCAGGGACAGAATTATGATGTCTCAGTTAAATGTAAAATACAAATCAATAAAAATCCCTCCCAGGATTTGGTTTCGTGCATGACACAGCTATGAAGCAACAGAGAGGTCAGATGGACACGAGTCAGAGGGGAGAGAGAAGCTGCAGATTGGATGGTTAGAAAAAGAAAAATGCAGCTATGTAAGCAATGCTTTTCAAGACTAAGATCTGAAGGCAGATCTGAGGACTTCCTTTATGAATCTGGTTGCATGCGACGTGACAGAGAGAGATCTTTGTTGTCAAGTCAGCACTGCCGGCAGAGAAGATGTACTCAAAGCAGTACAGAAACTATGAAGTGCGTGCATACCTGAATCCATTTGTATATGTGTATTTGTGTCAGTGTGTGCGTCTTTGCGTCGTGTTTGTTTTATTAGGACAGCTGTCGCTCTCGGCAACAAGCATGTGGATGTGTAGGTGGCACTGGATTTATCTCCTTCGCTCTCTTTCACTCTCTGTCAGAGTCGCTTCTCGTGCCTGTTGCTTTGCAGTGTGGCAGCAGAGGAGAGGAGACGCCTCTGTAAATGTTTACCGTACGAGAGTTTGTTAAAGATGTGACCGGAGAGCGATAAACAGAAAACATCTGGACACAGACCCAACATCTGCTGCCTTGAGGGAGGTGGATGGGGCGAGCAAGGCCACAGGAGAAACACTGAGGGGAAGGAAGGGAAGAGCGAAGGAAAACAAAGTGGGAGGAGAAGAAAAGAGATGGGGATAAGAAAAGTGGGAACAGAGAGCTGAAGCCTGCAAAAATCAACTGATGCTAATCCCTTGACAATGGAATCTTTTAACACTCTGCTGAAAGGGCTGCAGATTTTCCCCCTCTCCATCTCTTCCTCACTCCTTCTCTGTCTTCCTCTCTTTCTCATAGACAACAGCAGAAAAGCTGGATGTCCAGCGCCAACTACAAGGGTGGGTCATGTAGAGGAGGAAAAGCAAAGCCAACGAGGAGCAGATGTTCAAAAACACACACACACACACACACACACACACACACATAGATACACACTGGCGCAAACACTCATTTGGAGAACAGTTCCTGTCCTAGAATTGAGACCACGACCACACCCCTTCTACACACACACACTCACACACGTCAAAAAGAGAAGTTGGGGAACACACCAAACACAGAAAAGCATCCTCCCAGCAAGACTTTGCAGAAACTGAACTATTCCTCCAGTAGCTTTTGCACTTTTTATGGCCTTGCTGAAATCCCAGAACATGTGTGCATGTGTGTTTCAGTCTGATCCATAATCATCAGAGGAAACAGCTGCATGGACCTGTGTGGGTTGAAAGGGGCGGGGTTGTCAGATAACCTCTGACTTCTCAGACAGGAAGCTTGGAGAGAGCCTCAGGAAGTTGCTCTCAGGACCGACGCACAAAGCGGAGCTTGCATGTACAGCAGCGGGGAAAATAAACACAGCTTTCAGGTGCACAAGCACAATGACTCAAGTGTATGCATCAGCGCCTTTTTGCTTATTTCTCACAACATGGCATGGTGCATGCGAAAGTTGACAAGTTTGTGCATTGGGAGCATGACAAAACCGCGTAATAACGTGGTGTGTATTTAATACGTGCTAATGTAACACCTGAACAGCTTTTGCAGCACCTTCACAAACAAAGTCATCAATCAATCTGTCAGCAGCCCATCAAACTATTTGCTCTGTATGTTCCCAAACTCTTGAGCAGTTCCCTCTATAATAAAAAAAAAAAACACACCTCGGGCTAGAGGAGGAGAAACTGGCACTGTGCCTCCTTTTCAGAGCCTCTGCACAGAAAGGAAGCAGCCTGAGTAGTTTCATTGTGAGTCCTTCCTGCTGCTCTTGAAAGGCACAACTCGTGCTCCACTGAGGCCTGTCCTCGTGTCAGGGATTTGTTTACATCAGTCACTTACAGCGTATATCCAACATGGCACAGCTGAAAAGCAGGTTGGCAGAGTGGCACTCAAAAGTGGCAAATGGCTGTGAAATGCCTCTGTGATGGTCTATTGTCCAAACAGGTTAGCCTCCTGGGTAGCAGTGCATTCCTCACGTGTTTTATGTTCTTCATGTGCAATATCTAAATGTCACTGTCAACATATAATACATAAACTTGACTTGACTTGGTTGTAATTTCTGCTATTGGTGCGAGAGTGTAACTGTTGCTACAAAATAAAGCACACTCAACAGAAACAGCAGGCCTGCGAGGCCGCTGTATGCGTGTCATGCAGCTCTTTCGATCTGCGAATTTCACATTATGGTTGAAAGAGAGAGGACGGCGCCATCTCCGAGGCTACACTGGTTTCACTTCTGCGCTGTGCAAAACCACACATACAAATTTGTCCCCCTTCACAAAACCACGTCGATGCACACACACACAGATACACGGCCGAGGGCGGACGCACGTCAAAAGCACAGAGTGGAATCCTACTCCACTATAACGTCACGCGCCCACTTTTACCCGGTATGGCACCCAGACAGACAAAGACAGTGGGGGCGTTTGTGATGAGCTGAATGAAAGTGTGTGAGTGTCTGAGAGCTCCTACATCGACTGACAGTGACGTCTGTCCATTCTCTCCACCTCCATCTCTCTCTCCATTTCTCCGTCCCACATGTTAGACAGAGAGAGCACAATGGGCAGAAGCAAAGCTGAAATTTAAGACAAATATGTTTAAAACGCAATAATGAAAAGGGAGTCATTCAGTTTCAATGTAATCACTGCCAGACCCAGGGGAATAAGACACAGCTGTGTTATCATAGGTGTCTCTATCCAGCCTGTCACAGACTCACAGTCTGACACACATACATGCACAATGGGTAATTAGTGCCAGTTAGCCCACTCATTTATCGCTATTACGCCAAAACGACTTCCTCTGCTGCCCGTTTGAATGCACATCAGTCTGGAAATGTCATTTAAATATGTGGGCTTGACAGGCCCGACACAATTAAGCAATTAAAGTACATTTATCAATCAGGTGCATTTCACTTAAGGCTACTGGCTTTAATTTGTTCACAAATAAGAGCTGAAAAGTCCTGACAAACACAAGTACAGCATTTATTTCATACACCTGCAACTTAGACAGCTCATTTAATCTGCTCTGGTTGGACAGGAAGGATGTGGCATTTATATCGATGCTTTCGAGACTTGATTTTAAAGTGTATTTAGAGAACAAAAAGGTTAAAGACAATCTTGTTGTTGCTGTTTCACTATTTGTTGTGTACCCTTGAGGTGTAACCAGCATGTAGCATACATTTTCTTCATCATAAATCCATTTGAAGAACATTTTGAATCCCACATTGTTAGCATTCATGTGCACTTGCTAGCATTCTTCTTCTTCCCTGCCTCTGTTGGTGTGTTCCAGTGTATCTTGGCACCTTATCAACACATGTAGATCACTGGAATAGTGTGAAACTATTGGCAGGAATGTCATAAGGTGTCGCCCACATATACAGTACATGCACGTGAGTCCTGGTGAACAAGACAAACAAAACAGGATCCAACCTATAAAAAACTGCTCTATAGTGCCAATGGTAAGCCCCTCCAAGATTTTACAGCCACTTCTTTGGATGGTCTTTTTTTTCAGGTGTTTCGCGCAGTGCTGAAGGACTGTCTCCATGAGCCACTCTCCTCCTGCTCTTTCTGTCAGTTAAACAATCCCAACAACCTCACACCAACACCAAAACGGCTCAACTCTGTCACTAAACACATTGATAACCATTGGGTAATGTTAGCCCTGTGATGCTAACAGTTAGCCCTGTCACTGTGTGTGTGCAGACACTGTTGCCAACTCCTCAGTAAGAAAAGTAGCTATTGGCTGTCCTAAAAGTCGCTAGAAGTCGCTAAATGACGTCATCGCCTAATTTGCAAAATTGTCCATATGGATGTAACTGTAATGGCTGCTGTAGGAGAGAGGAATAACGTTGTGGGAGAGACAAAAACTGAGTAAAAAAACACCCTGAATATGTTTAGAACTACAAATGAACCTTCTTTCAGTGATTTATATTAGACAAAGAAAATTTATATAGTGATTTATATTAGACAAAGAAAATTTTACATTTACATCCCTCTGACTGTAAACCAGGTCGGGATCAGAGCGATAGATCAGCCAGCGGCAGTTCCACGCATGCGCGATTCGCTTGCAGTCTGGACGTGGAGGGGTTAACATCTCCTGCTCTGACTGCTGCTGGGAGGGAGGACTGGGCCGTCTGCAAGTGATTTGGGGCGAGAGAGGAGCCCACGGTAGCATCCGCTGCCCGTTGAGAAGAATAAGAATGATACGTGCTCTCACAACAGAGTCTCCAGAAGTCTTCACTAACATCAGAAAAAGTCGCTAGATTTGTCGCTAGTCGCTTTTTTGAAAAAGAGTCGCTAGAGGGGTCTGAAAAGTCGCTAAATATAGCGACAAAGTCGCTAAGTTGGCAACACTGTGTGCAGAAGAGACAAAGTGAGACAAGGAGGGGCTGAGCGAATTAATTCGCTGAGTGCAGCTCTACAAAAGAATTCAATTTTACAATTTTTAAAAAGACTATTTATGGTTAAGTTACAGTGATTGGACAAAATTACAAGTTTGTGCGGAATTCATGGGGATTCGCTGAATTTGCCTTAATTGTTGTGATCACAACAACCCCCCGGGATGGATGAGTTCCTAAAAACCATTAGGGTGCTTTCACACCTGCCCTGTTTGGTTCGGTTCAATCAAACTCAAGTTCATTTCCCCCTCAAGTGTGGTTCGTTTGGGCAGGTGTGAACACACATTTGGTTCCGCACCAACACAACTGGACCAAGACCTTCTTGAAGAGGTGGTCTCAGTCCGGTTCCAAACAAACTCTGGTGCGGTTGGTTTGTGGTGAGAAGGTGTTCCGACCTGGATGTGAAGCAACTGCAGTCACATGACACATTGTTTGGGTTAAACATGAGCATGTTACAGTCCTGGAGGATTATTAATGTGCACCTCCTCCTGTACTGCCTTAATATGCACATTCAGCACATCCAATGCATCAAAACATTGTTTTCTAGTTGGAGCCGCGCCTCGTTTTCAAACTGTATGGTTTGACTAAAATGAACAATGACAGCAATATAGTCCACGATGAGCAGCGCTAAAATCAACCTGCGTAGTTGTCCCTCCATTGTGACATTAGAAAGTGTCACATTTATCTTGCAAGTGTACTCTTCTTCAACGTTTGCTTTACTTCCTGGATTTTTCCCACATGGAAATTCTGACAAATCAAGAGCAGCTTTCTTGCACAAGGCCTTTGATCTGGTCCTCTTGTAAATGCTGCCGTGAGAACACGAACCAACTCTAGTTGGTTCGTGTAACAAAATTAGTCCCTGATTTGGACCAAAGCAAGTGAACTCTAGGTCTGAGAGCGCCCTGAGTTAACTGCCTTTAGCTTCATTTTTACTGTACGGCCGTGAGAGCAGTATCGATCTTCTCATCTAAGTCTCAGCAAGAAAGTGTGTAAAGGTATTTCCCAAAATGTGAAACTATTGCTTTTAATGGCTTACAGTTGCAAAGGGAAACATGAAGAGACAGGGGACCAACAGTTTTTTAAATGATTCGCAGACCAGAACGATCCAGAAGTAAAGTTAAAGACATGTGATATGTCTTCACAATCACCTTTGCGTGCAGAAACCAGGGAAACGACCAGGGTTGTGCAGAACCACTGAGGAATCCGTTACCCAAGATTAACATGGTTGTTGACCTGGATTCAAAGAGAAGGAAACAAAAAGAGAGAAACAGAGACCTCGGGACATTCATTATTAAAAACAGCCTGCTAAGATGCATGACGACACCTGATAAAAAGACTGAGGAGACAGGAGAGGCGGTACTGAAGAACAGAGAGACAATGAGAGGAGAGGAAGAAGCGAGATAGTGGGTCAGCCTGGCCAAACGCTGACCTCAGGTAAAATGGGTATGTGTGGGCTGCAGGACGACTTTCTACTGTCTGCCAACACACATATCTTGAGTGAAAACAGAACTTTCATTATCTGCATCTCCATGTGACTGAAGAGTTCGTAGTATTAGTATTATTGTTAGTGTTAGTATTAGTGTCGGTATTAGTTATAGTAGCAGTATTGTTGTGTGGCATGCCGTAATTAGTATCACTGAGGTTTCTTTATCCATCATGGCATGAGGAACAATGTCATTAGTCATCAAACAGTATCGATCCAACCCTTCCTGGTGGTGTATTAACAAAACATTTGTCATTCTCTTTGTTGACTCTGAATTCTGAACGTTTGTATTTTAAAGGTATATCATGCAGGAATTGTTGGCTACTGTTTGTAAACTGTATTGCCAGAGAAAGTGAAAGCCAACTGCTTCGTGTTTCGCCTGCTATATTTGTGTTTTTCAGTACTGTGTCCGCAACTTTCATAGCTTCCTCTTTGATGCATGCTTCTTACAGTCTGGCACCTTGTTGCTACCTTTTTATAAAGTCCCGACCTCACCTGCAAGTGTGCCCAGCATAAAATTTAGAAAAATGCAGGCAGAGGGCAAAGGCTTTTGCAGATAAATACCCCACCACACACTTTTAGAGGGTCATAAGTGATGATTTAGGGGAATTGCCTTTCGTCAGTCTTTTTTTTTTTTTAAGAAACTTCTACAGAGTGTACCTTTAGATATTGTGATTTTATGTAAAACATTTGTCCATGTATGAAAGTGATGGT
Organism: Epinephelus moara; assembly: GCF_006386435.1. Classification (NCBI taxonomy): domain Eukaryota; kingdom Metazoa; phylum Chordata; class Actinopteri; order Perciformes; family Serranidae; genus Epinephelus; species Epinephelus moara. The sequence continues at coordinate 417,145 of NC_065515.1, forward strand.
CCGATTCTTTCACTGCTGAACAGCAGACAACTCGGTTGCCAAAGTCAATAACAGCTCCCTGGTGATGGAGAAAAGAAGGATTGACTTAAGAACATGTGTTCATATTTTAATGCACATCACCAGAGTTTCTACAGCTGCTTGTAATCTCTCTGACACAGGTGAGCAATCAAAGTGTTTCTCAAGGATACTTTATTTTAGGGAGTACCAGGTATAAAACCTGCAGGCCTTCCAGGGTGGCCTGTCTCATCTGTGTCTCACCCTTCAGCTGCACAAAGACATGCAGAACGCTCTTGGGAACCGTCTTCAGAATCCCACAAAACCCACTGGGAACCAAGGCAGTGCACATCAACTTCCCAGAGAGGTTATTCATCAGGCCTGCATACCTAATTCAAGCATACAAATATATCTGGGCCTTCTGGTCGGACCACCTGACCTTCGACGCCATAGTAATGGTCTGCCTGACAGAGCCAAAACACACAGCCTGAGCAGTCCCATGGGCCTGTCTGTGTTTTGTCAAACATGCACACACACACACACACACACACACACACACACACACACAAATTCACACACATGTGTACAGGGTTAAACAAACACACACATATAAGTACACTAATGCACGTGCACACACACACATTCTCAGTATGTGATAAGAGCCGTAGCCCTTAACCTTCTGAGACAGAGGCAGGGCTTTAAGTGCAGACAGGATTCCAAGCGCTCACTCTATCACTCGTGTGTGTTTGCATGTGAAACATGGACAGCATGTGCATATATGTGCATGCACCAGTGTCAGTTTCGGCTGAGACTTTTTTCTATTCCTCTCTGACAAACCAGTCTGACTACACACACCAGACACAAAAACACACACACGGCCAAGTGTGCTAAAGCAGAGAGGTGATTTGGGAAAGATTTCTCACGGCCAGAGTGCCCCGAGCTACACTGAGTAAATACAGATTAATGATTGGTTTAGAGGGCGGAAGTGCATTCCACAGAGTAAGCCACTGATCGCAGCCACCTCAAATAATGTGCATACACACACACACACACACACACACACACACACACACACACATAGTACATGCTGCAAGATTGCTATATCCTCTAAGAACTTTGTTAGAAATTACAAGTCAGAAATTAATCACTCCCACTGCACTCACTGATTACTCAGAGACACACGGGCTATTGACTTCCACTGATTTAGGTGTAAAGGTCATCTGCAGTAAAACACAATAAAGATCATAACATTATGAGACTCTGTAACATCAGACAAAAACACAGTAGCAAATCAGACACTGTATACCTGCACTGATCTCAAAAATTCTGCACCCTGAGCAGCTACAGGACACTTAAAAGCTCAGTTTACAACAACAGTCCCGCTGTCTTTCTTGGTAAGTTCAGACTTTACCTTTAAGTGATCAACGGGGCAACATTAGAAGCAAAGTCATCTAATAACTAACAATCAGTTGAGATAAGAAAATAGGTTGTGCTTCATTTTGTGTATCTGTCTACACACATGTCACATCATGGTGTAAACCCCTTTTAAGATGAATTGTACGAGACAGACCAGATGAGCTGGATGCCTCACAGAGCTCCACTGCTCCTGGTTTTCATCAGCATGCAGACTGAACATTGCAACAGCTACTGACTTTGTGTGTGTGTGTGTGTGTGTGTGTGTGTGTGTGTGTGTGTGTGTGTGTGTGTGTGTGTGTGCACAGTAAGTGTGTGCAAGCCTGCACGTAAATCCTCAGGCAGGCACATTCCCAGGCACTGCTTGTATATCACTTGTCAGAAGTTTCAGATTTCACGCTAATAGAATTGATCGCCTTTCAGTAGCCCAGCAATAACTCGGCCAAGTCATAACTTAATCCAGTGATTAACTGAGGATTCGCTGATCACTGATTCACGTTTGCAAAGCACAAACAGGAAGGAAAACGAAAAATGAAATCGAAGCGGCATATCAATTAGGGGAAGTTCTTATCTGTCACTTCAGTCTTACGGTTCTGAAACTCGCTGCATTCCACTGGCGTGCATTTATTGCAGTACTTTATGTAGGACATTATTAAGTTAAGTTTTTAAGACTGTGTCAGAGACAGTGGAGGGGGAGGTATTTATATCCCGTACTTGAGTAAAAGTGGCAATACCAAAATGTAAAAATACAACTAAAAGTCTTGCAATCAATATTTTATTACAGTAAGTAAAATGTTATCTGTCAACTGCATTTGTATTACAAAACTTGAAGTTCTCATTGTGTCAAATGGATTGGATTATTTTTCTGCTTAAAGGAGCTGTGTGCAAATTCAGAATGTGTGTTGTAATCTGAGCTTCTCTGTTAAGTGTTGTGGGAGATGGTCTGACCGCGTGCGCGTGTTAGTGCATGTGAGTCCTTGTGAGAGTTACTGCTGATATTGGGATGGCATTGCTGCAGATGTGAAGCGCCGGTTCGCCCCAGGAAACAAGGTTTGCTCTGTCAGCACTGTTGCCATTGTTAGTGCTGTTTATAGGGTTAGCACTGTTAGCTGCTAGCCACCTCCGTGTTGAGAACTGGGCACAGACAATCCCGCCCCACACTCTGAAGGCCTAAACACACTAGCATCAAATACTGCTCGTAAAAAATATGCCCCTATTATTTTCAATGTACAACCCCACACTGGTCGCAACAAGACACACGTCGGCACTCCTGGACAGCCTCGCTTCCCCCCGAATTAAATGAAGTCCCCCCCTCGCTCTCTGCTTGTACATACCGGCTCCTATGGCAGCTCGACTCCTCTCCTCACTACTGATGCATACAGAGCAGTCTATTGCCGTTTCTGTGTCTAATGTGTGAGAAAGAATGAACGAGGAGAGACTCACAACCCACAATCCCGTCATTATAAAGACAATGGCCCACCTAGTGAGTCATAGCTCTGGAGACTGGCTCTCCAGGTGAGAAATCAAGTTTAATTTGTGGCTGTCCACACATGATTTTAAGCTAACGCAGAGGTGCAGATCTTTCAGTAAAAGTAGTAATAACCTTTTGTGGTCGTCTGTTGACCATAGATATATATACATAGATGACGCACCCTGGCTTGTGGGCTGCGTCAATACCACCGCCATCTTGCCTAGGTGCTCTGACCGGTTCAGACCCGTGTCAGACTCGGCAAAAATGCCACATTTTTGCTCTGCATTTGGGTGTACGAACGACAGAAGTGTTAAAACCAAGCAGAAGGGAATAACATTCCACAGGTAAGAAGTTGTTTTACAATATTTTACTGTTATGAACACGTTTAATGAGATATATATCTCAAAAAGTGATCCTTCTTTTAAGCTAATCAAGTAAAGTAACCTAATGCCAAATTAAGCTAACGCTATGTCACACAACTTAAAGAAAAAAGGTTAACATTTATATAATATTACTTATAAAATTATGATGCTTTGTCAAACAGCTATGTCGGTGTATGTGTTATTCCAAATTGTCAACTATCTGTTTCATGGCACCAACGTGACATAACGCAGTATAACGTTAGTAGTTAACTTGTGGCCTGAATTGTAACTACAAATTATGTGGAACTGCGTTTTTCTGACACACTTATTTTGTGTGTAGTTTCCCAAAAAACACAGATAGGAGACGGGCATGGGTAGCAGCAGTGAGGAGAAAGGACTTTGTCCCGAGTGACTCCTCAGTCATCTGCAGCTGTCACTTCAGACCTGAGGACTTCGACAGGACTGGGCAGACTCCTAAAAATAATACTAGCTACTGTACACTGTATTTTTTGTAAATATGACCTAATAATGTAAACAGTTCTGTGTCCAGGCTCCCATGAGCACTGTGGTGTTATACATATGAGATTAAAGCAAAATTTTGTGTAAACATGCAGCTCTAAGTCATTTATTTTCACTTGTACAAAACCAACATTTGTTAATCAGAATGTGTAACTACACTGCAGCTCGGCACAACCCTGCTGATACACTATTATTTGAACATTGTGTGACTTAAAATGTGACTAAACATTTATAATCAAAATTAATAATTAAATGACATCATGGTGGGCACTGTACATCTAGTAAGAAAAAAGAATATTTATTACACGGGGAAAGTTTAGTTTAAATGTGTTGTAGAACTATTACTGTTACTTTATCTACATAAGATCAAATATTTTGGTATGAAAAGCTGCATTTTTTATTTAACCAAGTACCCTGTATCATAACTACATGTCTGATGATTGTAACAAACCAAACTGCATGAAAATTGGTTGAGAATTCAGCGAGTAATGATGATTTTAATCATAAATAATCTCCTGCCTCAATACACATACATGCATTAGGCAGCGCGGCTCCACCTGGGCAAGATGGCGGCTGTGTTGACGTATCGCTCCAATGAGCAGCGCCGTTGAATGCGGCATCTACGTATATATATCTACGGTCTGTTGACGAGCTGCAGTGGAATTTGTCCAGCGTGTGCTAGGGGCAGCACTTTGTGGCATGGTTGTGTTTTCAGCTTGAATCACAGACATACACAACTCTAAGCTGCCTTTTTTAATTGGTCAAGATGGAGCTAATTTTAACTACTTAAACTGTTTGGTAGTTGTTGTTTTTTTTTATCTCTAGCAAGTTTTGTATGAATATCATATTTTATTATGCTTATATTTTGTATGAACAATCTGCACACATAACTTGTAACAATAGCTTTCAAATAAATTTCACAATGTCTGCACAGAGACCATCATCCTATAAAGAGTGACGGCATCAATCATCTCTGCAACACAACATTATTTGGAGGACTTGTTGTTTGCACAATATGTATAAAACAGCATAAACTAGAAATGCTGGTCTCATGCACTGTGTGTGCTTGCACGTACGGAAAGTTATGCACTACAATTTGTATGTAACCCACGAAATCATTAGCCAGTAATTCATATATGACCCATGAAACTGGGAAGGCTTAAGCTGATGAAATGCACTGACGGCAGTAAAGAAGGAAGTAGGTAAGGGCGGTGGACGGTTCACAGAGCACAGGACTTTCCACTTCAGTACCGTGTGAAATCAAGTGAAGTTATTTTAATTACGTTTTAAAGGGAAATTTCAGTTTATTTCAACCTGTCTCCTATCGTCCTAAATTTGTTTCAAGTGACGAGTGACATAAAAATAATAGTTAGCATGTTAGCCGTTAGCCTAGATACAGCC
>NC_065515.1:422912-446691 GCF_006386435.1 Epinephelus moara
AAAAGCTTGTTTAGTGGACTAACTTTGCACTTGAAGGTTGCCCCTTCACTTACGTTTTAACAGGTCTGACGCTACTATGCGCCCTGGCTGTATCTAGGCTAATGGCTAACATGCTAACTATTATTTTTATGTCACTAGTCACTTGAAACAAATTTAGGACGATAGGGGACAGGTTGAAATAAACCGCAATTTCCCTTTAACCATGTTTCTTTTACTAAACCTAACCAAAGTAACTTTACTTAAACCTAATCTGTAGAACTCCACACTAAGTGACTTTATGTTAAGTATGTAACATCATCCACTGGGCGCTAATTTGTTTGATATCATTCAAACAGCTGTGTGAGGAAATGCTGCTCAAGTAAGTACCTTACTGTATTTGAGCAGTTAGTTTCCACCACTGGTCCGAGAAAAGTCCGCCCAGCTTTGGTGTTTGATTTGAAACTGCATGTGTTTGTGTGTATTTGACTGCATGATAGTGAGAGGTGTCGCTGTCATTGCATCTACTGCCTGTTTATACTATACACACTGCATATCGCACTGACACGGCCTTGATTACATTGGATTATGACCTATCTATGCTCTTTATCTTTACTAAGTGTCAGAGCATTTACAGAACACGAGTGGAGTAGCGGTAATATTCCCTCGGAGCAGTGGGCATGTCAAATCCCTATTTAGCCCGTTATAATGACAAAGCAGTTGCTATTCCTGATCTGCATTGGTGGCCAGTTATAGTGTGTGTTCCTGCTGTTAGACAGAACCACTTGTCCCAACTACTGTTTTCAAGTTCATTTTACCAGGAGACAAAGAGTCCATTTATCTAGAGGGAGACAGGAAAGAGGAGGGGAGAGACAGTGAAGGGTGGGAGACAGAGAGACAGAGAGATAGAGAGGAAGGGCTGAAAGCTGGATGGAGAGTGAAGGGAGGAGGAGGAGGAGGAGGAGGAGGAGGAGGAGGAGAGAGAGACGACCGACAGAAGAACTTTCCAAAACAGCAGATCCTGGAATGTTGGTTGAAGGTGCCACATAGCTCCAAATATTTGTTGCTCGGTTGGCACGGCAACAGGACAGCCAACACGTTTATTAGCTAATCCCCACAATGATACCAGAGAGTCAGTGAGAGGAAACACCGAGGACTGTGAGATGGGAAAAAAGTATATCATTTAGAAAAGAAGTGTGTTGAACAATAAAAGGGGGAAAAAATCAGAGAATGAGATTCATTGTTTCATTGTTGACTTTGCGTTATGAAGCAGAGACACGTGCCAACACACACACACACACACACACACACACACACACACACACACATACACTCTGACAGCTACAGGTAGACACAGCATGGAGTGGGGTATTGGAGTCAGCTACTGTCACTCAGCTATGTACTGCTGCTTCCTCCCTTCAGCCTCGCCCAAACTAGTGTCAAACACACACACACACACACACACACACACACACACACACACACACACACACACCACAATGTCTGCCATCACTAAAGTGTACAGGACACCATGGCAACCTATCGCAGCGAAAATGAAACAGGACGCAAGTACCGTTTATTTAACCAGAAGTTATCCTGTGCTGAGTTTCTATGGTTAGTGGCATTCTGCAGGTCACAGGCTCCCATGAAAACTAACACTAAAAATGAGTCTATGGTGACTAATGTGTGCCAACTCTGATGCAGCTGTGTAGATCACATTAGTCAAGTAGACATGCCTTTATAACTGATGTCTGCTTGTGCTACTGTTGGCTGTCCTCACCGAGAATGATAACTTAATGAAGGATTAAAACACTGACAGCCAATTAAAAACCACCTGAATTTAAAGGCCGTCACAGCTGAAGTGTGCAGTGTGCACATTGTTGTCATAATAGTTATCATTACAGTCATGGGGCGGCACGGTGGTGCAGTGTATGGCATTGTCGCCTCACAGCAAGAGGGTTCCTGGTTTGAACCCAGGGTGGGAGGTTTGAATCCTGGGGCGGGGAAGGCCTTCTGTGCAGAGTTGGCATGTTCTCTCCGTATCAGCGTGGGTTTTCTCCAGGTACACTATATAATGACGAAAACTCTGTGTGTGTGTTCCACGTTTTTCTCCTCACTGACTTGGTCAATCCATGTGAAATTTGGCACAGTGGTAGAGGGTCATGGGAGGATGCCAATGAAGCAATATTACATCAATTGGCCAAAGGGGGGCGCTATAGCAACCCATTGAAATGTCAAACTTTGAATGGGCATATCTCATGCCCCGTATGTCGTAGAGACATGAAACTTTGCACAGAGATGCCTCTCCTCATGAGGAACACATTTGCCTCAAGAACCCATAACTTCCGCTTATATAGATTTTCCGCCATTTTGAATTTTTTGAAAAACACTTCAAATGGATCTCTTCCTAGGAAGTTTGAGCGATCTGCATGAAACTGGGTGAACATAATCTAGGGACCAATATCTAAAGTTCCCTCTTGGCAAAAGTTGGAAAACTTACTAAAACTGAGCTTCTATAAGGCAATGAATATTGCGGAGGGCGTGGCTCATCACATAAAGGTGTATAACATCTCAAGGGTTTCACCCATCACCACGCAACTTTGTAGGCATATGACCACACATAATCTGAGGGGACCCCTCCATTATTGACCCCATCAAACAAAATGGGGGCGCTAGAGAGCTCATTTCTTATCTAGGCCTAACCGCCATATGGATTTTTACTAAACTTGGTAGATATGTAGAACAGGACGCCTCAAGGTGACTGGAGAAATTTAACTCTAACTGGCAACTGGGTGGCGCTATAACAACAGAAAAATGCTTCAAAATGGCTAAAATGCGACCGATCACTGTGGCTCCCCCTGTGGACCAATGCTGGTGTTTTTTTTTCTAATTTTTGGTATGATTAAGTCATGGTATGGTATGCTGTACATACTGTCATTCTGTCAGTCAGTCATTCTGTCTGTCCCACGTTTTTCTACTCACTGACGTGGTCAATCTATGTGAAACTGCACATAGGCATTGAGGATTGGCATAGGTAGAAGGTGACAAAGCTACCAATGGCTATGGACTAGTAAATGTGAATGTGAGTGTGAATGGTTGTCTCTAATTACAGTCACAGATGGATTAATGAAAGGGCCGACCAGGCACAGGCTCAGGCTCAGGCTCAGCCCAAAATGTTGGAGACCCCTAGCCTTCAATGGTAAAATGAAACTTGAAGAGACACGTACCGACCCGGAGGAGATTCAAAACGACCACAAAGACCAAAAAGAAACGTAAAAAGACCAGAAACAGACACAAAGTAACTACAAAGAGACATAAAACAGCCGCAAAGAGACAAAACCACAACTAACAAGTCTGTGTATCTTGCTTCTATGTGGGAGAGGTGGTGGGGCCTTTTGCATGTCTTTGCCCAGAGGCCCACTGTCTCAGAATTGGCCCATGTTTGTAGTTCTTGGTGTGGACGGCCATTTACTTTATCTTTTAGCATTTCCCGTTATCACATAATTGTCACTTGTGGCCATATTGGCTGCTGTCCAGCAAAACAATCCTCGAAACAGAGATCAAACACTTGATGTGAACAAAGTTTGAGGTGTCATGGTGTGTAATTTTACATCAGTCTTAGTGCTGCATAAAGTGGTATAAAATCTGCCATCCAACAGCCAGACATCCATGAAAAACTGATCCCCCTCCCCCTCAACCATAACACCCACTCTGTATTGATCTGTGATCAGGTTTCATAGCCGTCTCAGAGGAGGGTGGTGAGGATGATCTGTGTATGTGTGTGTGTGTGAGCGTGCACATACATGTGTGCATGAGAGACACAGAGAGATACAGCCAGCAAGAGAGAAGAGAAAAAAAAGAGGAGGCTGTTTTGTTTCTTTTACAGTTGCATGTCTCTTGTTTCATAGGACTGCAGTCTGCACGATCAAGTTCACTTATACTGATCACATATCCAATAAAATATAATTTAAGAAAATGTTCACCAGGCTGTGGATCATGTTTTATTTGTGAAAGCCTCTCTGACCTGTCTTTATGTTCTCTCTTCTTCAGCAAACGAAAATTAACAAACTTCCATTCTTCCTTCTTTCGGTCTCTCTCGGCTGCAGACTGAAACTGCTGCTACACTTAAAACAATCGCTCAGTCCTGTCACTCTCCCCCTCCGTCTCCTCCTTCTCCTCCTTCTCCTCCTTCTCCTCCTTCTCCCCCTCCTTCTCCTCATTCTCCTCCTTCTTCTCCCTCTACTTTTTTATTGCCTCTGAAAAGCCAGGCTAGAATAACCAGCAAGTCCAAACACACGTGAACAACCTCCCAGTCACACTTGCACACACACAAACAACACAAACACACAAATGCAGCCCAAGACGAACTAAAACAAAAATGCACACACACACGCACACACACACACACACACACACACACACACACACACACACACCTTGTGCGGTTGGTGAGGTCCCCCTTGCTTGCAGAGGTAAATGGAGTGGAACAGGTTAGCGCTGCCGCCATACAGTGTCCCACCTGTACAAACACAGTGCTTGATCACGGCTACACACACACACACACACACACACACACACACACACACACGGACACACACAAATAGTCCTCCATCTGGATCGAGGCACTGGTGGGTTTTAATAGCTATCGATCATTTTCCCTGGTGACACACTCACACACTCGCCTCCCTGTTACAGGCTGAACAGAGCCAGCTGACGACTCATACAGGTCCCTGAGTGTGTACACACACACACACACAGGCTGCACACGTGCACACAACCTACTATGTGGTGTCAAAAAGACCATTTACTTTGCCTGTCTGTATGCATGTGTGTGTGCTTCTGTGTGCCTCTGAGTGTGTGTCGTGTGTGTGTGTGTGTGTGTGTGTGAGTCCTGCTGTGGCTCACTCTGCCTTTCTTTGTAGATGAGGTTATTTAATTTACATAATGAGGCCCAGACTCACTCTCATAGATTAAATTACTCTGAGACAACAAATAAAAGTGCATGCAGACAAGCGCCCCCTAAAAACATACAGATCCCGTCTTTAACTGAACGTGTTTTCTTGATTCCCTCTTAGCCGTGATAAAACAGCATCTGTGGCCTAAAAAGCCAAAGTAAAGTCAAAGAACCTGCAGTGTGCCCACCCTTACCCAATGATGTCATTGTACTCTCGCCGGGTGAGTTACGGTGCGCTGAAAGGGTCAAAATGAGGGAGAGCCAATCGATATTCCATATGATTCTGAACAATAAATCTCAGATGTGATTAGTCTAGGTAGTTAGCGGCGATTAATTGTCAAAGCTAATAAAGTCTTTTGTAGCTGAGGGTGCCAGAGAGGCTGCTGGGAATCATGGTTCATTTTATGAGCAAATTAATTAAAACAGAGCCTGAAAAATGCTGTGGAAGACGGGCATCAAACACTCATTCTGCACTCGGTGAAGGGCGGAACAATGAGACATCACTCAGGGAGATTCACTGTATGTGCATGTGTGTGTGTGTGTGTGTGTGTGTGTGTGTGTGTGTTGTAATCAAACACAATGATTCCTGCTTTTACACCACATCGTAAATCCAGAAGAGAAAGAGGGACGTTTGTCATTTAGCTGTGTCTTTCCTTTTTCATTAAAAAAATGGCTGCCACAGTGTCTTGTTAATGCGTGAGGATGAGCATGTGTGGACACTGCACATAATTCAGGTAAGGATGATAAAAAGGAGGCAGTCAGGGAGAAAGAAAGATGTGGTGCAGGATAAGGGCAGAGAGGAAAAGAACAAAAGAGAAGTGGGAAAGAGGAGAAGAACATCCTGTTTTGACAAAAAAAAACCCTGAAATTGTTATTCAAAGATGCATTGATATCATTGCTTTGTCCTGGAGGTTATATCCAACTAGGATATGTATTAAATCTCACTGTGACGTGAGATCACTCAGTCTACATTCCCATTCCCTCTCTATCACGTAGACCAGAGTCTCTCAACCTTTTTTCGTCAGACACACCCCCACAGTTTTGTCAGATTAACTCATGTAGGCAACCAGCCCAGTCTCCAGCATTGTATTTTCCTGCAAACCATGGCTATGTTACTTTTGCATGCTACATAAGAATCATAACAACATTTCTAAAGTGATTAAATAAATGAGCTGGTTGATGGAGGGGATGGTGGATGGCGTGACACGTAGTCAGACACCTGCAGATCACTGCAGACCACTGTTCAAGACCAACAAGCAAGAAAACCAGTTGTGATTTAGCGAGTCATTGCTGTGTTTTCAGCAGCTTTAGCTATCAAACATGGATGTTTTGTAGCAATGTGTCACTGTTTCCAGTCAGGATAGTGGCACGAAAGGTTCTTGTTTTTCACAGAGACATCACTGAGTTTCCTGCTGAGATAGTGGCATGAAAAGTGAGATATCGCTGCTTTTAAAGCGGGGACTTAGGGACCCAAAGCCAGGTATGCTAAGCTGAAACATGATCTTTTCTTGTGCCTAAACATAACCCCATGTTTACCACAGTGTGATAATGTACACATGTAACGTCTCTTTGGTTTGCAGAAATGTACACATTCTTCTGAAGTTTGGGTTGAGGCCCCATGGATACCACCCGTCATCTTCCAAAAGCAGTGATTTTAAAGTGGATATCATTAGTCTCTATATACAGACTCCACATTCAGTGAATGTAGAGTCTGTAGGCAAACCCCGGAGATCTTGCCTCCGGAAGAAGAGCGGAAGAGCCCTGGTTTCCAGTTGTGGGCTGTTTGTAGTCCGTGTGATATTGACCAATCACGTTTGAGCCAGCTGCAGTTGTTGCCAGGTTACACGCTCCGTGCGGTGAACTAACGAGGCGGAACATAATTGGCGTCACTGCAAACTCTGAATCCATCGCAATGGTTCAGCATCTTTACTTATATATAAACGGAAGTCAGAAACAGAAATTCGCCTCCTCCGCCCAAATCAAACCAGAATGCCAAATAATCGGCGCCTCCTCCGCCCAAATCAAACCAGAATGCCAAATAATCGGGGGTCTGCCCCCAGAGGCTGTATCGCTGTCTGCCGGAAGTCAGACACCGAATACAGCCGATGGGTTCCGAGAATGGGATATCATATAACTTTAAAAGATATAATTGTAAATATAAAAGCAAAATTTTATTCGTATTTTCCATACAGCTGAATTCTTTAGTATAGCATGATTAGGTTTGCATTCATATTACTACAATTAGGAGCGGCAAAAGCCAGATGTTTCAACTATTTGTCCACGACTTTTACCTTAATAACTACCTTTTTTTTTTTTTTTACTAAGCTAACTATCTCAACCATTTATATTATTTTGAGCTTTTTCCATCAAACATCTGTTACTTTTGACAAATTACCAAGCATCACTTTCAGCTGCTCTTACCATTTATAACTTTTAGATAACTTTTTAAATAATCTAACTTATACTTTTAGCTATTTTAACCATTTATCCATGATGCTCTATAAAATATCTGCTACTCCAGTTTTTATTCCACACTCCTCCTGGGTTAGAGGCACCCTTGGTTGGGAATCACTGATGCACACGTTTCTTGATAAATACATTCATGCACTTACAGTTAAGGCACACCCGGACATGTACACACATAGGCTGCACATCTGAGCTTACAAGCTTACGGGCCAGTCCGACACACAATCTACACCGTCGTGTATTTTTTTCCTTAACATAACAGCTGAAACAACAATTGCTCTGACAGGGTAAGACCATTGTGAGTGCGCACTGTCTCAAAGGCCTCAACAGTCTGTCTCCCTGTCTCTCTCTCGCCCCGCAGACCTCAGGGGATGTTCAGTTTGACGCAAAGACCAAAAGTTTATTTTTTATGTTTCACTGGCTTTACATTTGTTCTCGTCCTTTGTACTGCGCAGTGCTTTGGCCAGTGCTTTAACTTTTAATGATACCAACACAAACACAGAAGGCACTCTGAGATTTTTACTGAAAAGAACTGCTGAAACAATACAACTGGGCCACAGCCTGTTTCCATCACAGGGGAAATCCTGCTGCCTGGACGGCCCCTGATAGGAGTAAGATGAGAGGGAGAGAGGAGGAGGAGAATGATAAGAGAAAAGCAAAGTGTGTAGAGGGTATAAGTTGAGGACATGTGGGATCAGGTCCAGAGGGAAAAACAGTGCAGAGGTAATGTCAGGATAGAGGGAGTGAAGGAGGTGAGATTCAGGAGAGAGGGGGAGGTAACGATAGAAAACTTCAGTGAGAGGCAGGGATTGGTTGAGAGGAAAGACTCAAGACTCAACAACTCAGAAGGGCAAATTGTACCTCTTCAGGTCAGGATGCAGCTGAGCAGGAACACAGCACTTGGCAAAAAAACCAAATAGTTTGTGTGAGTTTGTCTTTGTTCATTATTAATCTTGAAAATAAAATACAGTAGAAGAGAAAGGATCACCATGACTTGTAAAGTATAAATGTTTTAAATATCTTACACAATAAGTTAAGATATCTTTACAACTGTCGGATAGACTTCCACGAAACATGTTACAGATGGTCATGATCCCCAGAGGATGAATCCTAATGACTTTGGTAATTTCCTGTCTTTCCCTCCACTGCCAACAGGAGGTCAAATATCAGGCTCTTCTCGTGCACTGTTCCCAGGTATACCAACAAAAAGTAACACACCAGAGTACATATAACCTACGTATTAGGGAAGGCTGCGATAATGTGACTGTTGCACTGACAGGAGTAACGGAGGAAGTAGTATGAAGAGCGAAAGTCTGCATAAGGGTGGTGGATGGGTCAAACAAACACACGACTTTCCCTCAGGAGACCAGTGTTTGTGTCCTGTGTGAAACCAAAGGAACTTCAAGTTATTGTAAGGTTAGTCGATGCCATGTATCTTTTACTAAACCTAACCTACGTAACTTTACTTGCCTAAACCTAGTCTATTACGATAAATTACGTTTAATACATAACATGACGATGCCCAACCATGCTTCTTTTTCTAAACCTAACCTACATAACTTTACGTTAAGTATGAAACTTTACATGATGATTCGCGGGGCACTGATTTGTTCGATATCATATGAACAGTTGAGGATATGTTGCTAATTTTTTTACTTGCCCTGTGAAATCTATGTGATGGATTAGTACAATATTTTATACAGAAAATCATGGTTCCCAGGTGACGTACCCCAATGACTTTGGTGGGCCCCTGACTTTTCCTTTGACGTTGACAACTGAATGTTTTAGGTGGCATGTCTCAACAACTTTTGCATGGATTGCCATGAACAGTTTTTATCTAGTCATAAAGTCAAAATTTCAACTTGTCCAATACTTTGGTTTATGACCACAATACCTGCAAAACTAAACACATTACACTGTAGATAATATGTGCTTTTTTGCAGGGCCCGCTCGGGACTTAGAGGGGCCCTAGGCAGGACTTGGTTTGCATTTTTTTCCTTCATATTAATATCATTACAGTGACCTTTCGTATACTAGAATTTAAAGTACATTTGTGCTACTCCCCCAGATTTCTTATATGGTTCCAACACAGGGTGGGGGAGCCCCTCTGTGTGGAGTTTGCATGTTCTGACCCGTGTCAGCGTGGGTTTCCTCCAGGTGCTCCAGCTTCCTCCCACAGTCCAAAGACATGCAGGTTAATTGGTGACTCTAAATTGTCCGTAGGTGTGAATGTGAGTGTGAATGGTTGTCTGTCTCTATGTGTCAGCCCTGTGATAGTCTGGTGACCTGTCCAGGGTGAACGCTGCCTCTCACTCCAGCCCCCAATAATCCCAAACAGGATAAGGGGTTATGAAAAAATTAATAGATAAATACTTTGATTTTGTATATTTGTTATATGTTAACAGTCTGTAACTGATGTTGCTGGCTGTCTTGGCCAGGACAGTGTTGAAAAACAGATGTTTAATCTCAAGGTTTTTTTTTCAGCTTAAACAAAGGTTAATAAGGTAATAAAATAAAATAAAATACAATTCATAAGGACATAGCAACATTTGGCTGCATAGAAAGAATGATACCACTTTCTTAAACAGCCCTCCAATTTATTTAACTTAAATGATGGGGTGCAGTGCTGGCAAACTGTCAAAGAATAGCTTGGGAAGATTCGTATCCCAGTGTGTGTTGACTTCAGTGCTTGTCTTGTCATTAATTTTGGCACAAAATGTTGTCAGTTTTTGTTTAGGAAGTGTGATTTGTATTCTGTTATTGTCTTGTGTTCATTAAAATTCTTTTCTAAGGGTCAGGAGGTCCTTACCAACTGCTGATGTTGCTTAATGGTTTGGGCCGGCTATACTTATTTGGGATTTATCGACATTGCACGACTATAATTTTCTGTGAAAATCTACGAAACCCTGTTGTATTTTAGTTGGAGATGGTATTGACCAAACAATGAACATAAGAAACAGATGTAGCTTCTGTGCGTTTCTGAAGTGCAGCAGAAACCATATTATCATCACTGATTCTGGATTTTCCACAGATGGAAAGTGGCAAAGTACTAACTAAGTTATCGTGCTGTAGTTTGTTTTTTCCACAGTACCGAAACCTCACTTCCCAAAGTCCTGAGAGGCTGCAGTGAGCCCCACCAACCAGAAATAATTCAATAAGAACACCAAGTCTTAAAAAAGAGTCCCCGTTTTACAGGTGGCAGTGAATCAACTAAAATCTGTGAAATATGGTCTGCTGATTTATGATCTGTATATCTTTTATATGAGGCAGAATATTTAAAAAAAAATCCATATCAGAATTTATTATTTGAATTATTACAAATTGGATGTGGCTACTTTTTGGCAGCGTGTCTCCACACTGTTAAAAATTGGCTTCGCTCCTCCCATTGGCCTCTGCTTCCATCTTACATGTGATGACAATACTGAATAAGTACTGCATGTGACCACAAGTGACCAAATGACCAGGCCCTGAACCAAGACAGCAGCAGGATATCCCAACCTCGTGTTGAATAGTGACTTAAACAGTGGGGCTCTTCCATGTTAATTCTCCCATACATTCCTCCACAGAAAATTACTTTGGCAAACGACCCTGCTGTGGTTACCCCTTTATAACTTTACGCATGGCGACCAGGGAAGAAAAGCAGACCCAATTCATCCAGTGCTCTGCACATATTGAAACATTTAAGGGTTCTGTATTAAACACTATTTGAAAGTATATAAAACAGAATTTACCAAGGTCTGACTTTTGCCATGGGATTTGACTCTGAAAAGAGCTTTAATTTAAACGAGATAATAACTTTAAATGACATCATGTGTTTTGCCCTAACTTAATTCGTCTATTTGGGACAATGGGTGAAGTCATACATGAGGATCCCTGCTGTCAGGTGGGGGGCACTAGACCACCTACTTATGATTCTTTCATGCGCTTTGATTCAGAAGGAAAGCAATCATGAATAGATGAATGAGCCAGAGTGGATAAATATTTCAGAATGTGCCCGTAAACAAGCAGCTTGACTAGTCCTTATTCTGCTTCGTCTTACTTCATCCCCACAGTGATAAAAGTACGACAAAGTGAATGAAGGAATGTGTATAAGTTTGTCCAAATTTGGAGTTACTTGTTAACCTTCATCTAAAGAAAATAGAGAAATAAAAAGGTTTGTTATACGCCAGTTCTACGTACGTGTGACCCAGCTTCACCTTCCCCTTGTGCGTGCATGACTGTAAAGCAAAGCAACCTTCTCTCAAGCATTTAAATGAAAAAATAAACTTCACAAGATCAGTTAAGTCAACCAGTTAGATCAGATTATATCTGACGTTATTGACTGCCATGGTTTGACATATACAACAGTACATAAAGACAGCATTAGCAGCCATAAAAAGTCAGACTGTGGTGGTGTTTTATGATCTGGTTCATCCTCCTTAGGTGCCTCTCTGAGCCAGCCAGCGCCAGGGGACTGATTTACTTGTCACACAAGGGGGACATATTTAGACGTGGTGTGCTGGAGATAGTAGGCGGTAAAGCTGGCAGGGCAGAAAATGACCCAGACAGTGGGAGTGCGGAGGACTAGAGGGGAACACGTAAGACACACCGGTTAACCTCCTGCCATTAAACCAGCTGTGATTTCTGACCAAGGGCCAGGGGACAATGGACTGCACTACACTAATTACACACCCTGACATGGATAATAGGAAATGTACTTGCTCTTTATGAGGATGAACAGACGTCTGTAAATCTATCTTTAACAATTTGTAGTTGTAGCAGAAATAAAAGGTCTTAAAGGCAGCTTTTCAGACGTGTGGTCTGTGCAGCGGTAGAAGCAAAAAGGTCCTATTAAATCTGTCTCCTAATGACTGCAGGGAGGAAAGACTGGTAGGTACCAGAGTACATGACTCACTACGGTGGACACTTCAGGTAAATAACAGAGCTTTAATGCATTTCTTAAATAAGTAAATATGTCTATGTTTATATTAACCTGCCCAGGTGTCAAATTTTAACTAATGTTCTTTGTGTGTGTGTTATATAGGACAATTTATAGGGGACCACCAACCAGAGACCACCGTGTTATTCCAGACTGAGAAGCAAAATGACAGTCAGAACAAGAAGACTTTCCACCACACACGGAAAAATATATAATTTGTTTTCACGTAACAGTTTTCATTCACTTTTTCCAAGTTTTTTGAGCTCACGTCTTTCCTCCAGTTGTAACCACAGAAATTAGAGCTCTGATTTAGCTGCAAAGTAGATATTTGGCAAAGGACAAAATAGAGAACAGAGAAGTATATTATAGAAATGTGTGGAGGCATTTGTAATTTATTCATGAAAGTGATTAAACTTGATTTGCAGAACAGAAGATAATTTCGTGAGCCTGTCAGGCAGTGCAGTTGCACTGGAGCCGTGAGATGGAGGGTCCTTGTGATTGACTGGGGTGTCCTGACAAATGATTCAGATAACCACCTCAGAACTACATTTGTGTTCAAAGAAGAATTCATATTAAATTAAACAGTGTGTCATTTGCTATCGGCAATATGCCCTCATGTGCCCTGTCTGTCTTTCTGATCAACTTGGCTTTCTGTCTGTCTTTCTTTCCCTCTTTTTTGGTCATAGTAACAATGTCTAACAAAATGATATGCTTACTCTACATAACCCTAAAAATTATGACTAAACTATTTCATTTTATTTTATTCAATTAAATATATTTAAATTATATAATTTTCTCATTTTCTTTTTTGATATTTTTAGATACTTTTTTAGTTGATCATGTGACAAGTCAATACAATATACGGTAGCTAGTTTGGGCGCAAAATCTGTTAAGACTGACAAGCAGAGCAAACACTCACACCTTTCAAACATAAAAGCAGCGGTAAGAGAGGACAAGAGCAGGGCCGTAAATATAGACAGTGCAGGCAGTGCTGTTGCACTGGGGCCCATGGGGTGGAGGGGTCCGAGTGCCACCTGGAAATACGCCCGTGTTCAAAGAAGAACTCACATTAAAACAAAAATGGTCCTTTTTTTCCAAACATGCCCGTCTCCATCATGGTTTTCTGGTTTTGTAAAACAGTGTCAATCTATAACAAATTATAAACTTATTCTACATAAAACTATTTAAAAAACTATAATTTACCAATAAAAAACTATAAAACTAATAATTTCCTATTTTCTTTTGTAGATTTGTCTTGAGCAACTGGCAGAAAATGCATGAACCTCCCTCCACCATAAATTTGCTATTAGATGTTTTAAACATACCCTTTGATGTTTGAAAGTTAAAAGTAAAAATTAAAAATAAAGGATGAAATCGTGGCATTGACAAAAGCCTCTGGTTTTCACTCTTATCACGTATGCTTATTTTGGCCAAATTTTTAACGAGACACAGAATAAAGTGATTTTGGTTAAATGTCACCATTTTAAACTCAGATTTGATTATGTTAATTTTTTTTCTGACGGAAGGGTTCATTGCACATGATGTGTCCAAGGACCATTGGATATTTGAAAATCCGACAATTATTTGTTTTTACAGTTTGTGGCTATGATTTTGGTGACTTTAAAGAAAACATACCTTCCAAACCAAGCAGCAACCTCCAGGGATGACGAGTGAAGCCAATGCGGAAGTGCCAAAAACTGCAGTTCGTTGAATGGCCACTTGAGGCAGGCTCCAAAAGCGAGTCATGTTAAAATGCTCAACTTTACAGCAGAAATAAACATGTTTACAGCCTGGTACAAAAAACGGTTTTGGTCTCTATAGCTAATTTCCCCTTTTATCACAACTGTACGGGGATGAATTTTTTTATAATTCATCCGTTTAAATTTTATTAAGGCTTAAAGTTGCGCATAATTAAGGGCGTGGTCACTTTGAGTGACAGGTGGCGCCATCACGGGTGGCTAACTAGCCTCTGGCTTTCTGCTATTCGTCATCTCAGCTAATTCGCAAGTCATTGAACCTGACCTCAGCCGTGTTTGTGCCTTTTGGATATTTTGTTTCGTGAGGGAGCTGGCACCAAGCAGCAGCATGAGCAGGAGCAGTCAACACCACAGGGCTAGCCAAAGTGGCGTAGCTTGTTAGCCTAGCTTGTTAGCCTTAGCTAACTTAGCAGCTTCGAGTGAGGTGGGCCTGTTTAAGCAACCAGGCTTCATTTGGCCCGCCTCTTTGCCCATGTTTGATTGGCCGGGAGTTGGGCAGAGTCAGGCACTGCCAAGATGGCGACGGCCAGAACCACCTACTTTGAGCTTCAAATCCGCTCCTCAGAAACCAATGGGTGACGTCACGGTGACTACATCCATATTTTTTATACAGTCTATGGTCCAAACACACAGGTTCGAAAGCCATTTTTTCAAACAACAAACAAAACACTAGCAGTAAAATAAATACAAAATACAACCATTTCAATTTTATGCCCCTCCCCTGAGCCAAATTAAAAAACATGGGTCGCTCCCTAGTGCTTAAGAATATTTCATGTCTCCCCCTGTCTGCACCACTCCCTTCCCCCAACAAGTAACGAACAGGCCCTAACTAGCAAGTATTAGGGCCTGTTGTAACTATCTTACGCCACTGGTATCACAGAATGGTATTTTGAAGTCAGACAAACATGGAACACCTTGAATAACTTAATATAATATTATATATTTTATTTATTCATATTTTAATATTATATTTCCTGAGAATAATCCTTTTTTTCACAAAAAAAAGCTGTTTTGAAGCCATATAAACAGTCATGAACTTGAATGCAAGAGCTGAATAGATTGTAATTATCATTTAGGCTACTGTTTGTGTTACTGACTGTTATGAAGTGAGGTAAATTTTCTAATATGCAGTAAGAGAGAAGAGAAAGTGTCATTTTCAATAACTGTAAACATATTCATGAATTTAACAGAATATATTTTATTCTATTAAATTCATTAGAGGCATTTATTTGTACTTTTAAGGGCTTTTCGGTGGTTAAATTAAAGACTTGTATGTTTTCAGAAAGTTAAATTAAATAGAAAAAGTGTAATAAATAAAAGACAGAGAATATCTTTTTTTTTATATATATATAGCGGACAACAACAAAATAATTGGTGAGAGGAGCCTCATGCAGCAGCAACACTGGCTGTCCCGCCACTGACAGTAAAGCGGGTAACCAGATATTCAAAAACAATACGTCATCCCACAATGCACCGCGCTTACGCTCTCCTTACAGCATTACCTCATCCCACAATCCACCGCGAGATTCAGAATCTTCTGGGTGGTCGTCAAGGCAACGCACCTTATCGGAGGGCCGGGCCCCGCCTCGCAACACGCCCACCAGCCAATGGGAGAGCCCCGTCATGACATCATGGCTATTTTTAGAGAGGCAGCGGCAGCAGATAAGGTTTGCCTCCACGCTGTAGCGCTCAGAGTATATACACAGCCGGGCAGAGGAGAAAGCGCGCACAGACTGAGTCGGTGCCTGAAGAGAAAAGTTAGAGAGCTTTTCATTCACGGACTCAAAAGAACTGTGGATACTTTGGCAAAGACTTTGTGAACTGTTACAACAACAATCAACCATCGCTGGCTCAAAGAAGTAAGTTCTGATTCCTGTGTCAAGACAGTGCGCACTCAGAGTTTGGAAGTTTTTACGCACAGAGAGGACGTTTGGAAACCAGTGTTTTTCCCTCATCTGATAAACCAGGAAGAAGAGAGGGGGGGCGAAAAGTAGTTTTGTAAAAGACTTTGTAGTATTTTGGTTTCTCTTCCATGTATACCAAGATGGAAACTACTTTCTATGACGACTCACTCAACGCTTTCTCCCAGCAAGACAACACCGGCTACGGATACAGCAACCCCAAAGTGCTGAAACACAACATGACACTGAACCTCAGCGATCCGACGGGCACTCTGAAACCTCACCTCCGCGCCAAAGCCAGCGACATCCTCACCTCTCCTGATGTGGGCTTGCTGAAGCTGGCCTCGCCGGAGCTGGAGCGGCTCATCATCCAGTCCAGCAACGGGCTCATCACCACCACGCCGACCCCGACACAGTTCATGTGTCCCAAGAATGTCACCGACGAGCAGGAGGGCTTCGCTGAGGGGTTTGTCCGCGCTCTGGCTGAACTCCACCACCAGCACATGCCGGGCACAACTAATGTGAGTGTCACCTCAGCTGCTCAGACCAGTGTCAACACTGCCCTGCCGCCTGTTTCATCTGTTGCCGGTGCCACCGTTTACAACAACAACGCAGCCATGCGCTCCGACTCGCCGGTGTATGAGGACTTGAACACTTTCAACCCAGCCATCAGCACCGTCTCGGCACCAAGCTACACCACCTCAGCCCCGACCATGTCTTTCCCCGCAGCCCCGCCGCAGCTTCCCATCTACGGGCAGCCATCCGCCGCCCAGCTCCCCCGGCTCACGGCGCTCAAAGAGGAGCCCCAAACCGTGCCTGAGATGCCGGGGGAGACGCCTCCTCTCTCCCCAATCGACATGGAGAACCAGGAGCGCATCAAGGCCGAGAGAAAGCGGATGAGGAACCGCATCGCTGCCTCCAAGTGCCGGAAGAGGAAGCTGGAGCGGATCTCGAGGCTGGAGGACAAAGTGAAGAACCTCAAGTCCCAAAACTCGGAGCTCGCGTCCACCGCCAACATGTTGCGCGAGCAGGTGGCCCAGCTGAAGCAGAAGGTGATGAACCACGTCAACAGCGGGTGCCAGCTCATGTTAACGCAGCAGCTCCAGACCTTCTGAGGTGGCGGCAGCGGCGGCGGAGAGAGAAAAGACTGTAGTTGAACGAAACGGACGCGTCCTGTGATAGTGAGTGGCTGTATCTCCCGAAACCGTGACGGGATTTGGGATGATGTGGCGCGACACTGGCAGGATTGGGGCCGCACTAAAGTTCCTGAGTGCCACGCGCTCCCCCGGTGGCGCGTCCCAGAGAGGGGCTCGGGACAGTGACAGTAGCCATGAACCAGAGGGGGCATGGCAACAAGCAGGATACCTTTCTGTTTCTGTTTCGTGCTGTTTTTACAGAACTGGACAGGACTGAAGTTTTCTTGATTTACACCCAGCTCTGCATGGACCTTATCATGACCATCAAAGGAGAAATTCAGTATTAGAGGATTTAAGAACCTGCAATAGAGACTTTTCTTGCTGTAGCCATACTGGCTTCAAACGTGGGCGTGTTGGCCAACTCTAAACGGCTGAAAAGTTGTAACAAAAGCTGCCTGACTTCTGAGTTACAGTACAATGTACTTGTTTTCTTAATTGTAAGAAATTCAGTTAGAAAAGCTTCAAGATGTACTTGTTTTTTTCTAAAGTTGTTTAATGGGGTTTCACTCATTGTTATATGTATATAAGATCAACTTGGAGTACTTATGTTTACCAT
Organism: Epinephelus moara; assembly: GCF_006386435.1. Classification (NCBI taxonomy): domain Eukaryota; kingdom Metazoa; phylum Chordata; class Actinopteri; order Perciformes; family Serranidae; genus Epinephelus; species Epinephelus moara. Next base: position 440,637 of record NC_065515.1, read on the forward strand.
TTGTAATAAGAATACTGTATAATTTTTTATGTTTTGTTTTCTGAGCACTTCAGAAACTAATCGATATTTAAGAAAATAAACCAGATGAAATGAAGCAAGATTGCCTCTGTGTTCTTGTAAAAAGTGTGTGACAGAAAAAAAAAAGTGGGTGTGCCATGTCAGGAGCTCAAACAATAAAACATGTTGCAACATGTTGCAAGAGCTGCTAGTCCCCAGTACCTCAAGGTAAATTCCATTAGTGCTAGTATTGATCCAGGCTAAGTGATTGTGTTTTAGCTGACAGGCCGTGCACTACTGATGGAGGCCAGTCTTGCAAACAGGGCTTGAGATGTTCACTTATATGTCTCCGCACACACAGACCTACCTGAAGAGTATAAATATACAACACCTCACACTGTTCTCAGGTGTCGACACTCTGGTACTGAGTCAAAACATGTTGAAATAAGCAATAAATCTCAAATGAAGACATCACTGATCTGACACATAACAACAGGAAAATCACAGGCCATCCTCTGTGCTATTGCACCATGCAGTTATTCAACATTATTTCCTGTCCTGGTGTAAATCAAAAAAGCCCAAACATGTTGAAACAAACTCATAAAGTCTTAGGTCCTATATTGCAAATGAATAGACATTAGCTACATCATAGCTAACACACTGACTATCACCTAGAAAATAACAGTACTTTCACACTAAAATGTGAAAGTCCATGTGGTTATATAGGAGAATATGTTCTTTAAATGATAATATGCTGTAACATCCTCTTTGATAAGGTATCTTAAAGCAACAAATATTAATCAAATGTGATCAATATATTAGCTGCAACACCAAAGAACAAAACACAAGATACTAGTCTCACTGACAGGCCTTTAACTTCAGAGCATTGGGCCAATAATATGCCTCCATCCATCAGTAAAGCTGGTGAATCCATCCCAATATGATCAGCTTTGACTATATGAGAAGGATTTCTTTTGTCAAACATGTATGAGGTGAAAACAAAAAAATCCAGGGGCTGTATACAAATGAAAGTAAAGACATTTAGCTTATAAACCCAGCAACCTCATTACAGCAGGTGGATGAGGCGGGATCTGTCAGATAGCCTGTGGCACTTGCTCAGGTTATGGGTTTGATGTTGAACACTCCTAAGCCACCAGAGCGTCATGCTCATAATGAAACACTAGAGGGCGACACAGACTGACTCACCTGAGAGATGAAATGAAACGTTGCTGTATTTAAGTCTTCATGTCTCCACTGCTGCAGCTTGTGTTTGCTCATTGCATTAAATAAACACAGTTATGATTTTAATTTTCAAATAAAGAAAACAGGTTATAAAATATAGAGGCTTGAGGGATAACACCTAATACACAGTAAAGCTTAAATGTGAAGCAAATGTGCTGCTCTGTCACTGTGTAAATACTGTTTTGCCTTTTGTTTCTTTCCCTTTTTCCTCTTTTTGTTTGTTTTTCTTGCATTTATATATATATATATATATATATATATATATATCCTTATACACACATGAGGAGGATTTTCATATATTAATGAACATATATTGATGCAAATGCGTCTAATTCAACAGTTTTATCATAATTTATTTATGAACAAATGATTAGGCTAATTCAAAATCCATTATTATATATACAATTAAATTATGAACCAACCATAAAAGTTGATCATTTGGATGCAGGTTTATTCTGATTCCAGACTATATTGTTATTTATCATACATGTTATACTATAATAAATACACATTGGGCTGTTATTTCTCTATAAATCTGCTTTAACCTGTTCGGATTTCATAAATTTGGGGCAGCATGACATCATTCCGGAAAGGAGTCCTTTCCTTCCATATAAGGAGAGGGAGCGCTCGGAAGATCTACGTCACGTCGGAGGAGGCGTGTATTACGGGAAGTGAATCGACTGAGTAATCTCTTCATAATACGGTGAGCCCTGAGAAGTTATCCAAGGGGGGACACTGGACAGCCCAAGGGCAAATCAATGAAGAGATTGCAACGGCAGCAAATCGGTGTCCTATTGGCTGTAAAATAAATAAATAAATAAATGCAGATTTTAACATTAAAAATCGCAATGAAAACTCAAAATCTCAGTCTAACTGTACATATGTAGTTAATAACTACAAACATGATGCTGTTAAGACTACATAGGAGTAGGCTACTGTTTTATGAGTCTATTTTACTGTATTTAATATTACAGCCAACTGTTTATTCCCTTCAATTTGTTTGACAGTTACAGTTGCTGGTTGCTTTGCAGGTTAAGATTTTACAGACAGAATATTTAATCATGAAGTAGAAGTGTCCACAGCAAGTATTATAATGCTGCTCACATGTTATTGCATCAGTTATAATAATTAAATGATATATTTAGATATTGCCTACACTATCAGCCTGTGCATCAGTTTGATTTTTAGAATTAAATCTAGAACTTGTGGTTTTACAGTGCCAACGTGTTGCTACATGTACTCAAGAAAATCATCGAAATATTTCTTTCACCGCTGACTTAATGTGGCACATTTGACACATATAAATAACTTTAAAGAAAATGATGAAGCCGTGCATTGTTTGTAACATTTCAAATGAATTAAAAGAAGCAATGCGGCCCTCTTATGTGCAGTATATCTGCACATTTACCATCAGTCAGATGTTCCCTGCCATCGCCTGCACCAAGTTATGAGGACTGACAGCACTGTGCACCTGACATGTGCTGCTGAATAACTTTAAATAAAATATTTGGCTCATGTTTTGGAGCAAACTGGCTCAAGCTCATAAAAAACAAGCTTTCACACATAGGTGTGTGGGTGTGACTCAGAGATTAGGCAGAATGGGGTTAACCCAGGGAGTGCACCATCTCTGCACCCACACATGGTTAGTCTAGTCACACACGCACACACACACACCCACACAAGGTTATCCTGGAACCCCGTACAAACAGTGTTTTATTATTTCAATTACAAACTTTTTCCATGCTGCAGAAATGCTAATGGAAACTAACAATGTCAGCATGTCACATAATCCCACAAAGGGCAGGTTGAGCTGGATGGATCTGTATGTTGAATGGTTTCTGTCTGTATTTTGTTGCTAGGGTGAGGTGTCTCCATTGGCAATAAGGTAGGCTGAGAAAATAAAACCAGAACTTCAAGTTACAACAACGACTTGCAAAAGCTTAAGAAAATCTGTAGTTTCCCAGCGTATTTAAAATGCTCAATATACTCAAAGGCTTTGACGCTCAGGCCGCAGCATCAGCTTGTATCAACCCCTACGCTGTGGATGTAATCCGGGCAAAGAGAAGGGATCTAGTGTATGGGATCTCACATACTGAGGATCTACTGGATCTCCTCGTCACAGAGGGGGTCATGACAGCAGCAAAGAGATCCATCGTCTTGTCCATCAGGACTCGCAAAGATCAAAACTCCAGGGTCCTGGACATCCTGGAGGACAGAGGTGAAAGGGCATGTCGGATATTCTTTCATCCGTGTCTTATGCTGGCAGAACCCGACCTCTATCAGCAAATCAAGACCTATGTGGGTGGTGTGAATGAGCGTGTTCGAGACACAAGGAGACAGCTGATTGGATATTTGCTGGAGAGGGACCAACAGGGGATGGTTGTCACTCACAAGACTAGCACTTTACTTGTCACCAAAGGAACTAAGAAATCTAGCCGTGAAAGGGAAGACAGAGGCACTGTGGCACTTTTAAAACCAGAGAAGCACAAACCAGAACAAAGTCAATCAGAAAATCTCATCCACATGATTGCAACAGACGGGGAGCTAGTACTGCTACAGGAGCTGTTAGATGACACTGATATTAACACTGTCAATTCAGCCAATGAGACTCTTTTACACGTAGCTGCTGAAAATGGTCACCTGCCCATCATTGAGCTCTTGATCCGTAAAGGAGCCAGACTGGACCTGCAGGATAATGAAGGTCACACAGCTCTTCACAGAGCAGCCAGAAGGGGTCACACTGAGATAGTCGCTGCCCTCATACAAGCTGGGGCCCCTATCTATGCTCAGGATGTAGACGGCAAAACCCCCGTTCACCTGGCAGCGGAAAATGAACACCTGAACTCTGTGAAAGTCCTGGTGAAGGAGGAGGCCAAGCAGTCTGTGAGCCACACACAGGACATGTTTCTTCACACAGCAGCCGTAGAGGATAACTGGAGGCTGGCTGAGCTGCTGCTGCAGAGCGGGGCCGCTGTCAATGCCAGAAACAGCCATAAAAAAGCAGCTCTGTTTTATGCAGTTTCCAGGAACAATGAGAAAACAGTGACTGTCCTTCTAGACGCAGGGGCTGAAGCTGACTATGATGTTATAAATGAAGCCATTAAGCTCAAACAAGAATCAGTTCTCCGTCTGTTGCTTGGTGAGTCTCTTCACGGAAGACTATGATACTTCTAATATTATTTCACAACTTAAAGTATGCTATGTCACCATGCAGCAGACTGCTTTTTTTTTTTTAGATATGAATAGCACATAAATAAAGCACAAAGCTGCAAACATACACTCACACTGTGTCTTGTTTGGATCATAGATAACCCCAGAGGAGCTCCGAGTGAAGACACGCTGGGCTCTGCTCTCTTCTCAGCTGTTAAACAGAACCGTGATGGAGTGGTGACCACTCTCATAGACAGCGGAGCAAATGTGAATATGTTGGACAAACAAGGCTACACTCCTCTCCTGTTGTCAGCTGAGCTGGGGCACACTGAAGTCTTAAGGTACCTGTCCAACAAGGACTCAGTGTTGTTAAGACACTTACCAGCAGGGGGTGCCAGTGTGAGTGATTGTTGATTTTTACACAAAGTGGCTTTAAATTGTGCTTTTGTTATATATTTTTTCTGATTTTTGCACACAGGAAGTGACAAACCATGACATGAACAATAACAGAACATAGAAACATATCTAAGTAATATCCATCACACACAGCACATACTAAATGACACAAATATGGGGGTATAATCTATATCTCTATAGTCTATGTCCACTGCTGCAGCTCTTTCTCTTTACTGGTTATGTCTTTACATGCATCCAGTATGACTTTGTTGGTGAGCATAAGCTGCCAGCTTAATTGCTAATAAGTCCATATTTACTCTGAGTCAGTTTTTCAGTTCATTAACTATTTGCATATCTTAAAGGGAAACACTGCAGAATTTCAATATGTTGTTTCCATGGTCTAGGAAAGTTCAACCAATATTTACATGACCTTCTCTCTCTTAAAGCCAGAAACCAAGTTGAGATGCCATCAGATAACAGATAATGAATGGGAGCCTGATTTTCAATTCAATTCAGTTTTATTTATAAAGCCCAATATCACAAATCACAATTTGCCTCAGAGGGCTTTACAGCATACAACATCTCTCTGTCCTTGGACCCTCACAGTGGAAGTGGAAAATGGTGGAAACCTCAGGAAGAGCAACTGAGGAGGGACCCCTCCTTCAGGGCACACAGATGTGCAACTGATGCCGTGTGTACAGAACAGATCAACATAATAAATCTACAGTAATCCATATGACAACATGATACATAAAGAGAGGGCGAGACAGAGAGAGATGCAAGGCAGTCATGACAATATCTACAATTACACTGATTTTATTTTATAATAATAATAATGGTATTTTGGTAGCATACATGTTATAAGTATATATATTAACTAGTCCATATCCATTGGTAGCTCTGTCACCTTCTACCTATGCCAGTCCTCAATGCCTATGTGCAGTTTCACATAGATTGACCACGTCAGTGAGTAGAAAAACGTGGGACAGACAGAATGACTGACTGACAGAATGACACACTGACAGTTTCCGTGATTATGTACAGCATACCATACCATGACTTAGTCATACCAAACATTAGACAACAACACCAACATTGGTCCGCAGGGGGAGCCACAGCGATCGGTCGCATTTTAGCCATTTTGAAGCATTTTTCTGTTGTTATAGCGCCACCCAGTTGCCAATTAGAGTTAAATTTCTCCAGTCACCTTGAGGCGTCCTGTTCTACATATCTACCAAGTTTAGTAAAAATCCATATGGCGGTTAGGCCT
>NC_065515.1:446773-467703 GCF_006386435.1 Epinephelus moara
ATTTCAATGGGTTGCTATAGCGCCCCCCTTTGGCCAATTGATGTAATATTGCTTCATTGGCATCCTCCCATGACCCTCTACCACTGTGCCAAATTTTACATGGATTGACCAAGTCAGTGAGGAGAGAAACGTGGAACAGACACACAGACAGAGTTTTCTCATTATATAGTAAGATATATGAGGCTGAGTTAGTGACATGCAGTAAAGGGAATAGAAAAGAACCAAAACCTAGAATCCAAGATGAGAGACAGAGAAGGAGAGAAGGGGCTCAGTTTATCATAGGAGGTCCCTTTTCCTACACCCAAATGAGCTTTTTCTATAGTAGTGTTCTCAGTTCTTTAAACTCAGAACATTCCCTGGGTGTCATCTATAACTTTGTTCCCAATTCATTATCTGTGGAGCAGCTCCAGACTTTGTACCCATGACATCACAAATTTGAGTTGTAGCACTAAGTTTTGGATTTGGGAGAGTTGTTCATGTTAATCATAGAAATAATATATGAATTTATAGTAGTGATTTTTTTCTTTCTTTTTTTTTTATTTCAGAGTGCTGGTAGCCAAACAGGCCAAACTTGATGCTACTTTATCCGACCTGTCCTCAGTGTTGCACCTGGCTGTCCACAGTGGCTCTGTGCCCATAGTGCAGACATTACTGGAAACAGGATTAGAGCCCAACATCGCTGGACCTAAAGCCCAAACCCCTTTACACCTGGCAGCTCAGTGCAATAGGCCAGAATTAGTGGATGTGTTGTTAAGAGCTGGAGCTCAGGTAAAAGCAGTTAGTCATTAGTGTCCATTTAGTAGATTTTTCTTAATGTTTCTGGAGACTGAGAGTTGTGTGTCATTTCTTTAGGTGAATGCGGTAGCCCAGGATGGGCTGACCCCTCTGCATGTAGCCAGCCAGCAGGGCCATGCAGACACAGTGATCCCGCTTCTTCAAGGAAAGGCCGACCCAGGAATGAAAGACAGGCTGGGGAGGACAGCCTTGCACTGGGCAGCCTCTTCCCAGGGAGAAAACTGTGTGGTAGACTTGCTGCTGTCAGCTAAAGCCAACCCAAACACCACTGATAACGAGAAGAAAACTGCCCTCCACTTCGCTGCTATGGAGGGAAAAGTGCATGCTGTGACCTCACTGTTGTCCCACAAGGCAAAGGGAGGAGCTAAAGACATGGATGGCTCCACACCTCTTCATTACGCAGCAGCTGGCGGGCATGCCAGCGCAGTATCAGCCCTTCTACAATTACTTAATAACAAAGGCATAGAGGAGAGGAATGCATGGAGGAAAACGCCGCTCCATGGTGCAGCTGAGAGGGGCCACGACAGTGTGGTGGTGCTGCTCCTGGAGACCGGGGCAAAGATCAACAGCACAGATCAAAGTAAAGACACTCCTCTGCACTGTGCTGCACGAGGTGGACACCAGGAGGCAGTGAAGAGGCTTGTAAACTGGGGCCAGGCTGGGCTCGTGGGACGGCAGAAGACGGCGAGTCTGCAGGCTACAAATAATGTGGGGAAGACACCTCTGCAGGTGGCAGAGAGTGGAGACACCCCAGAACACGAGAGCATTGCTACTTTACTCAAGAGGAAGATGTTTCTTATCAAATAAAGGGAGAGGAGTTTACAGAGCAAACAACAGGAACTGGAAATATAAAGTCAGCATAATGATCTTTTATCTTATCACAAGTTCAGGGACTCCACTCTATCATTATTTTTTGCATAATTCATGATAAAAACAAATAAACAAACAAATAAAGAAATAAAAGCATAAAAGACGCCTTTCTAGTCTTCTGACCAGTGAACGTGCTTTTACACTTTATATCACATTCACCCATTCACACACTGGTGGCTGAAGCTACCACATGGTGCCACCTGCTACTGAGTAACCATTCACACACTCTCACACACCAGTGGAACAGCCATCGGGAGCAATTCGGGGTTCAGTATTTTGCCCAACATCGACATGCGGACTGGAGGAGCCGATGTTCGTGGTGCCTCTAAACCACAGCTGCCCCAAAATCAAATGTTGGTTGCTCAGGGCTATTAAAGCAAATATATGGTAATAAACCCTCCTTTCCCATGTCCAGAACTCTCCGTGTCAATAAAGTTTTTCTTGATATCTGAACCAAATACAACCCCAGTTCTGGAACAAACCTCTTTTTGGTTTAAATGATGACCCAGTGTAAAGAATAAAAATAATGTGACGCTAAAAGTACCCACTGTTTTCTAGTTTAATGTATGACCCAATTGAAATATTAACATGACTTTGTTACAGGGTCAAAATAACCGCATGTTAATGGGCTGAGTAATTCCATACAAATATCACTAAATCTGGGTCAAAATAACCCACTGTTTCAGGTGTAATGGGTGGTTTTTGTACTAATGGGTACTACTGAGTAAATTTTTGCCAGCACTGGGGCATTGCCAGGTTGACCTAATATTGGGTATCACCTTTGACCTGGGCCTGGTATTTTTTGTGTGCTTGAAAGGACAGGTCTTTGGGTCAGCATCATATATAGCGGTACAGGAATGAGTCTTAAAAAAAACTAGAATTTAATTAAAATTTTTGCACACTCGGTTTCCTCACCTCATAATCAATGTTTTTTTTTTTAATGGCTTTTATGTTAGATGGCTGCCTGTGGTTAACACAGTCTTAAGAGACCTTCCTGTTTTATTCTACAGCAAGTACCATCCCGTATTTCACCCTTTATCAACTTAAGATGTGCAAAGATGCAGTTGTGCTAGGTGATTGTCTGAGAAAGATAACTCCAGGTGATTCACATAAGTCTTGTGATGTGTTTCTTCCTGTGTGATTGTTAAAGAAAAGACCAACGTGGCAAGTGGCTAACAGCGAAACCAAAACCACTGGAGACCCAAAAAGGTCATGGTAGGATTTTTTTTTTCTCTAGTTTTCTGTTAAGCAACACTTGCAGTTCTTTGAAATTCATTGCATTCCCCTGCATCACATTTCCATTGTGCTACTCATCATTCAATATCTTTACACAAGAAAAATGGATTGTAAGTATAATACTATGTTAAACATGTTTTAAGAGAATGTTACAAAAATGTTGAGCTGACACAGATAGCGCACACAGGAATTCTCCCACAGAAATTAAATACCTAAAAGCAACTTCCGTGTAAAGCAAAACCCTGATCTTTATGTTGATATTCATATTGCTGTTAGATTCCATTGTGTGGATGCAGGAAAGTGCCATTGCACTTCCTCTTCAATAGTCCCTTAGAAATAATTACATAACCTAATGCAGGGGTGTGAAACACACGCCCCGTGGGCCAGAATCAGCCTGCCAAAAAGCCCAGTCCAGCCCACTAGATGACTAAGAGGTGCCAGGTTTCAGGAGCAAGTTAAACAATGTGTTTCCTACTTCATGTAAAATTCTGATGCAGATGCTTTTCCACCCTGACCAGAATACAGCTCTCTATAACAATGACTACTTACTGTGATCATGTTTTAAGATATTGAACATTGTGCAAAATGTTGTTAATCAGCAGCTTGTATCTGTATCAGGAAATGTGTGGATTAATGCACATGCAATGACAGTGAGAAGTAGACTGAATGTGGAAAAACTGAGACAAACTGTTGACGTTACACTTGTTTTTCTTGAGACGTCTCAGGCTGTTGATCTGTTTAGTAAAAAGATAAACATCTACAAAATGTACTTGTAATTCTTTACACAAAAAAGGGAAAATATTGGAGCTGATGGTACTTATAGGTTATTCTGCAATGGTTTAATTGCTCCGGCCCATCAGAGATTACATTGGGCTGAATGTGGCCCATGAACTAAAATGAGTTTGACACCCTGAGGTTTAAAGGGACAGTTCACCCCAAAATCACATATTTTTGCTATGCTATTGTTGCTCTATTGATCACCCTAAATTGATTTGGTGTTGCTGAGTGGTGAAGATATCAGGCATGAAGATGTCTGCATTTTCTCTAATATAATGGGACTGAATGGCACTCCACTTGTGGTGCTCAAAGCGCCAAAACAAATAAAACAAGAGAAACTAGCAATAGCCCCTCTTCTTTCAGCATTGGCAGTATAAAAACAAAATCGGGGAGTGCAGCAAAATGCCACCTGCCTACTTTTGTTTATACAGAATGTGCCTTTTTCGGGGNTCATCAACAGCTCCTCCCACAAGTCATCAACAGCCCCTCCTGTGGCGGAAGGCCGCCTCTGTCTGTTTAAACTAAAAGGGTTCCACCAATATGTCTACCCTACGAGGCGGAAAATTGGGCACCTCGGATCAACTCGCCAATCCGGCTCTGTGTGTCTAAACGCTCGCAGCTTGCCGGCAAAACGACCCAACATTCGCAGAAATTCTGGCAGTGTAAAAGGGGCTAATGTTTCTTTCCAGAAATCATGATATGCTCGTGACAGAGATCTAAGAGAAGTAAACATTTATGGTGTTCTCCTCGGCTGAGCTGTAAAGTGAGCTAGCTCATGCTCGCCTCCTGATTCAGACTATCACAGGGTTGACACACAGAGACAGACAAATTCACACTCACATTCACACCTACAGGACAATTTAGAGTCACCAATTAACCTGACGTGCATATGTGGAAGGAAGCCAGAGCACCCAGAGAAAACCCACGCTGTCACAGAAAGAACATGCACACTCTGCACAGAGGGGCCCCCCACATTAGGTTTAAACCAAAAACCCTCTTGATGTGAGGCAAAAATGCTGTGCAGACCAGCATGCTCACTTTCCTCTTTAAATCTCTCCTAAGAACATTATTAAAGGAGAAGTCTGGTATTTTGCACTTTGAGCATAATTTCTGGGCTGTTTATGATGAAACAGAGTGGTTGAGACCAAAATAGTGACGATTGCTAATTTTCGGAGAATATGGCTTTCCCTGCCTGGCTTAACACTGCTGCCTATGGCCATGTGTGAACCTGTCCAAAAACCACCCTGAACGTTCGTGTTCAAAGCCATGAAAGTCACCGAGTGGTCAGTGGTGTTCGTTGATGTTCTGACATAACAATCGTAGCAAAATCAGTCACTATTTTGGTCTTAACTACCCTATTTCATCATAAACAACCCAGAAATGGAGCTCAAAGTGCAAAATACCAGACTTCTCCTTTAATAAGTGCACTTTCTCAGGGTTTGTGGCCTGAATTCACTTTTATCTGTAAAGTCAGTTATTTAAACCTTTATATATACACAAAGGCTTCCTCTTAATCATTTATTTTAGTGATTATTTCAGTTATTATTTTACATTATTTCATTTTACTTCTTTTACTTTTCCTCATATGTAGATCATTTTGCTCAGTGTTGTTGTTTAACTTTTAAATAGTTTTTTTCTTTTGTCAAAGAAAGCACTTTGTACGTTTGTTTTGTTGTGCTATATAAATAAAGATTTATTATTATTATTATTATTATTATTGTTATGACGCTGGGAGTTGCTCCATTGATTTTGAGTTGCTCTCACGTGATGTCAACGTCACGTGACAGTTACTGTTTATCACGTGACATTGTTTAGTATGAGCCGCGGTGTCGCAGAATCTCTGGGGTGAAGTCCAAAATGGCTCGAAACGAGGAGAAACAACAAGGGAAGCTGAACAGACTTTGGCTCCAGAAAGAGAGAGAAGGTAAGCAGCTAGCAGCCATGACATACTGTGATATTTAATTAATGTTTAATTAATATTTAGCCGATAAAAGCACCGTGCTGCACGGACAGCTAGCTTAAACTGTTAGCTAGAGTGATGCTAAGTCAGCTATTAGATCAACGTTCACTCTTTCTGGTTGCAATGAAAGCAAGAGGATAATATAAGGTGGTAGATAAGGTAAGGTAAGATAAGTTGTAAGTAATATTCAAAGCTTGTCATTCTTTCCTTACAGTCCTGCTTTTGTCTCCTTTAGCAATCATTCACCATGTCACTCACAGTACATGCTGAGCTCCTTCAGGCACCTACACTAATGTCTCCTTCATTATATCATTAACAGAGGGACGCCTCAAAGATGGACACCAACGGAGACCCAAGCTGGTAATGAATGAGTAATATATTGTTACCAGTTTAACACTTCACCTCACTTGTTTCAGCTAATTCCTTTTTCTTTGCAGTCAACTCTTAATTCCGCCTCCTCAGTGAAAAAATGGATCCCCAGCATCAAGAATGACATAGAGTATTATCTGCAGGTATGTAAATTGTTTCTTACAGTCTTGGTTGTACAGAGATCACATTGACTTCCTTGTCTGAAGTTGAATGATTTTTTTCTCCTCCCAGCAATCCCAGTTGCCCCATTACCCAGAGAGGAAGATAGCTGAGTTCCAGCTGCACATCGAAGCTTTAGAAAGAGAGTACAAAAGCTTTATCGCCAAACTACGAGTTCTTGACCCTGCCTGCAAACACAAGCCCTGGACTCCTCGAGCGTACTGCAAGAGGAGAGCAGACACGCAAGACGCTCCAAGAATCGGTCAGTGTGTCAAAGGTTATGACTCATCTAGCCAACAGCGTCTTGAGATATATTTCAATCACCATCCTGGTTTGACTCTCAAAAAAATTTCTATAAAGCATGTTAGCTAAAATAAAGGTGAGGATTGTATATCAGGACAGCACATTGCAAGGTGGCTGGGACAGATCCATGTCCAGGTTTAACCAGATGTAGCATGGTCAAATATCCCGTCAAGGACGTAGATAGAAATGGGAATAGTTAGGTAAAGTCCCTCCCCTTCTGATGGACCGCCATGAGACATAATTTCAGAAAAAATACATATGGTAGTAGGGCTGCAACTAACGATTATTGTCATTGTCAACTAATCTGTCGATTATTTCTTCGATTAGTCGACTAATCATTTTATATCTGTCGATTATTTCTTCGATTAGTCGACTAATCATTTTATCGAAAAATGTTGAAAAATGTCGGTGTGTCTCTCCCAAACCCCAAAATTATGTCATCTAATGTCTTGTTTCATACTCACGCCAAAGGGTTTTAGTTCACTGTCACGGGAGAGTGTGTAAAGCTGCCAATATCTGAACAGAAGAAGCTGCAGTAAGAGTATTTTGGGGTACTTTATAGTACTATGAAAAATGACTCAAACCGATTATTTAAATAGTCGATTAGTCATCGTTGCAGCCCTATATGGTAGATAATGGTGAGAGACAAATAATTGTTAGATCCTGTTTGAATTGTGCCATGAATTACACACATGATGGTTGTCAATTTAAAACATATTTTTGCAAGACAAGAAAGTTGCAGTTTGTTGTAAAAATTCTGAATACGTAATTAAGACAGGCCCCTAGGAAGTGTGCCAGGCTATGAAGACTGTTATCTCAGTGGCCAGACAGTGGAATTATGTCCATCACAAGATGTCATGTGCCCCAAAACACTTCCTCTAATAGACTTGCATGGCAAAAGTGACATCTGCAAATCAGTGGTTGCATCTTTTTGAGCATCACCACCGCCGCAAATGATTCATTTTACAATCAGAATTTGATCCATTTGGTCTGATAACATTTGGAAAGGCTAGACGAGCCGCAGCATTTAATAATTTTATCCCCATTTAAGCTAATTAAGCACTACACCTGAAGTAGCTCACTCAGCGAAAGTCTGTAGTGCACCTGCTCTGCTTTTTTTTAGCTTCATGTGCCACCGAGCAACTTTTATAGGAATGAGCCCCCTCCTCCAACGCTGTATCCATTTCTCTTCATACATCCATGAATTACAAAGACTACACATGTTGCGTAGGTGACGTCACACCTTTCTTTCTTGCTGAAGCTGTGGCGCCTGTGTGTTTGTATCAGGATATACTCACACGGGCAACAGGTCTTGCTTGTTTTTTGCTGCCTGGCACATAAAAAGATCAGGAGTCGCTGGATAAAGCACAGCAGGTAAGATAACATTACATATATGTGTGGAACATAGCTAAGTTACCTGGTTAGCTAGCTGATGTAGGTGACGTATATTGTGCGAGACGAGAAGTGTAGTTCACTGAGCGGTTTTACACGAAACTAAATGGTGCTATGACACACCTACAACAAACTGCGACTTTCGTAACTGTTTCTAAAAATTAAGAACTAAGAATTGTTTGTTTTCGTTACCTTGGAATAAGATGTTTATATCAAGGCATGCAGAGCAAGTCGTCCTTCATGGAGCCCGCCACGTTGTTGATTGACACATCAACCACTGGCTTTAGATAGGACCTTCTGCATTTTTGCGTAGGCCACCATAGTTCTCTTACACACTTGGCACACAGGAGGAGTGTGAGTGCTGCAACCTCAATGCTAGATGCCACTAAATCCCACACATGGACCTTTAAAAACTGCATATTTTTACATTATATACTGCTTCTATCTCAGATTTCTTTTTGAGTGAGCTATTCCTTCAAGGCCAACATCGGACCATTCATGCCTCTGTGTATCTTCACTTTCATTTACAGTTAAAAACCCGCGGCCCTGTGAGCCACATGACGGCAGCAGTCAGTTGAGCGAAGGTGAGAGTGATTTGACCAGCAACAAAACCTCAGCCCCTGAGAGACAGGGACCTCTCAGCCATTCAGAGACCAAGTTTCACACTCCTGTCCCCACCAACCCAATCTCAGAATCTTCAGAGGCAGTGTGTGCACACCAGGACCGGCCCCTCGCCTTTGACCAAACAAAGCTGGCGGTGGCGGCTGCTGCGTTCAGAGGGCCGTCAGTTCAACGAGGCTCCTCTCAAACACAGAGTCTAGCCAGGGTGCTGCAGTCCGGCCTGCCAAACCTTGTTAACGCTTCATTAAAGCAAACATTTTCAACCCACAGCATAGATGCACAGAACGATGGCAATGGAACAGTGGGATCTGAACAGAAAAGTGTTGTTCAAGATTGTAAGTCAGACTGTGAAGCAGCAGAAAGGATACATGGGAAATCATCCAGCACTGGGACAACAGAAGAGAGGACAGGTCATGTCCTGGGACTAGATTGTTACTCTTCTTCTGATGAGGAGTGTGACACGTGATGCTGTTTGATCATGAAATGTAATGGTCCCTTTTTCTCTACATCTTAATTACAGTGAAGTGTTTTATGAAACCTGTTGATGCGCTGTGTTCATTCAAAAACTTCGTAAGTGGTGGCTTGTAGAGACAAATTATGTTTTTTTTTATATTTTCGAATTTCAGTATGAGCTAACTCTGTCATTTTAGATAGGGGCTGAATATTGAAACTTTGCTCACAAGATCTGCCGCATAAGGGAAAAGGTACGCTTGCAAGACAGACATGAGAAATGTCATTCATTTCAGGCTGAGATTCATTATAATTTTCTCCTCTATTTTGTAATCAGTCATCACGACCACAACTACCTCCATTATGCAACAGAAAGAAGGGAGACTGTGAGAAACAGACGGTAATCGATAGAGATACTTGCTGACTCAGTGAAACATTTTAGTCTCCTTGTCTGGTTTTATTAACTGGAGCAGCAGCGGTACAGAAATGACCTGGTTAGACCCCAAAACCCCACCCTCCCACTTAACCCACTCTTTTCTGCCGCTGCCGCTGCTGCTGCTGCTGCGAGGACCGCTTTCAGCATGACACTTCTGAGAAACAGACTCATCAGCCTGTAGAGTGCAGACACCCTGTGCATTTTATGGTTAAGCTTGACGTAGTTACCCTTTTAGTTAGAGCTCTGTATGCAGAATGCAAGGTGAGTTTCCCTTCGTCTCTACACGGGATGGGAAATGAAACTTTTGCAACAGTGGACAAAGCAGAGGCCTGAGAGCTTACTTTGCTGGCACCACATCACGCAAAAAAAAAAAAAAAAAAAAAACTTTCACGCAATATAAAAAATTGGTTTGGCTTCACAGTTGATGTAAATCATAAGGAATCTGAAGTTTCACTGCTGCAGCAGCCTCCCCTGCACAGCTGCATAAGTTCCCATCTATGTGGTCGGAAAGGTGCCCACCAAAGCCCACTGACGCCGCTTATTAATATTCGTCGGCAGTTTTTCTTTATTAATCGACTGATAAGAACTGATGTTTTTGGAAACTGATGCAACCACAATAAAGGAGCAGCACCAGTTGCCTATATCCTGCGAAACGAACCCAGATGTGGCAGAGAGACCACAATGGTATTAAGTCATTGAGTGGGGAGGAAAGCAGTGTGTACATGTTCAACTTTCCTGTAAGCGCATCTATGAGGTATCACTTGGGGTTAATTCTCACCCCTGTAAAGTATCGCTGTCTCTCACTACCAGCTTTTTTCAAGCAGGAAAGCCAGTGCAGAAAGATGTCCTTTTCATGTGGCAGCAGTTTCTTCCCACCAAGAATACGCCGTGTGCTACTGAAACTGCTGTCTCACTGTTTACTAACACACTGTGTCTCATAAAGACTGGCAGAATAATAATACACTTTAATAGTAATGCTCTTTTAAATGGGTTGAATATTAAAGATGACATTCAGAATCAGAGCATGGTTCAGATGTGAAGAAGTGCAGTGACATCACAGAGAAATCCCCATCAGTGTTAAAAAGTATGTTACCTGGGTCACAAAAACTTGTTGCGTTGCATAAGAAATGCTTGGCAGGTGACTGTGTTCATGGTTGCTCAGTCTTTCCTTTCGTGGAATTTGTGAAAAGCTCTATTTCTGGAGATGACTTGATGGTGGTTAGTGAGGTTGCGGGTCAGCTGAACCCTTGAGCTTCTGTTCCCTTCACACTTACGGTCCTCTGTGTGCTCTGTGCAAAGACAGCACCCAAACTGTGTCTTTAAGTTCAATAAAGTTCTGTAGTTTCAAGTACAAACCATGCAGTAAGTACTTGTTAATGCTGTGCTGCGGTGCAGACCAGAGGAGAGGAACAGATTGATAGTTTGATACTTTCTTGACATGTATAAGTTAATGAGAAGTGATGTGCACTTGTCTTCAGTCCATAGTTGGTGTGGGAGGGGTTTGTGGGTGGTGAGTGACAGCTGAAGCTTGTTTTTTTAAGACAGAGGTGCTCAGACAAAAGTACACACCTCTTTCATGCAGAGGCAACAGACGCACACACACTTTGTCTTACAGCAGGACCTGCACCATGAGCTGTGATCAGAGCTATCCGTTCCCACAGGTGTTCCTCGTGGATGGAGGTGGAGGTCAGCAGCACTCTGCCCAGCCACCGGGTCTCATACCCTGCTGGTCCTTCCCGCCGGCCCAGGAGAGGGTGAGGAGCCGTGAGAAAAGTCGGGGCTGCATGGGAGTCAGCCCCAGTCTGGCTACGGTGGTGCTGTTGCTGTTCCTGCTGGTGTTTGCAGCCCTGGGGTTCCAAGCCTACCAGATTGAAAAAATGAAGGACAAGCTGAAGGACATGAAACCGGTAAGGGAGCACTGTGAAAATGGAGTGACAATAAGAAAGCATAGAAGAGTGGTTTGAAATTTAGTAAGTGAGAGTGTGGAGATATATGATTTTGAGGCTGTGAAACTGACCGCAGTGTCAAGGTCAAGAAATAGTGAAGTGATGACTCTGTGCAATGTACTGAAGCAATAATTGTGCAGTGGTTGCAAAGATATAATGCCAATAGGAATAGTATTGTTTTGTGTAGAATATTGCTTCTTGTGTAGTTTTAATGGGGCAAGGCTACAAATTAAAAAAAAAAGGTGTCACTTCTCCCACCTTTACATGGAAAGGAGGTGACAGAAAGGCGTAAAGTGGGAGAGTGGAACACAGGGCTGGAAAGTTAACACTGCAAAGTTTAGTAATTGATTCACCTTTTTTTGCCACCACTTGAGGGGTTATTATACTTCACCTCTGCTCTGACATTTAAAAATGCAAACCAAGGACTTAATCGCACCATCTGTGGTCACCGGTCCGAAGAGACAGGATATCCTCTCTATAACTTGTGCTCTGAGAGTGTTTCGAGAAGAAAGCACAAGTGTCTGTGTGATGTGGTATTGAGATTTCTCTGTTTCTCTTTCGTCTCACTAAAGGAAAAATCCATAGCTATGATGAAACAACTTCAGGCGCATAATGAGTTCAATGCACCTGAGAAGCAAATTGGTAAATATAAACACCTCTCACCACACGTAAATTACTCCCAGCAAGATGTTCCCAGTGAAGTCAAAGAAGAGGTGATGTGACTCTAATCTGACGGTTGTTGCAGGTCATAAACATGAGATGAAAAGAGAGGAGGAAGAAGACAGGACTGCAGCACATGTGATAGGTAATATAATATTAAAAAATGCAGCCTATACTCTGAATCTCTATCTTACATCCAGCTGAAAGAGGTAACATCATTCCTCTTTTCTTGCAGGGCGCATTGAAAGTGAAACATTCCCAAAGACTTTGCGATGGAATTGGAAGACAGGTCAGGCGTTCATATCTGGAGCAGTGACTTACAGGCCTGAAGATGGTGCCCTGCAAGTAAACCAGACTGGACTCTACCACATTTACTCTCGAGTGGAGTTGCTCTTTAAGGGCTGCTCCCCCACATCCTCTTTCGATCACACTGTGTTTGTGAGGAGAGTGGGGCACACCTCACCCCTGACCCTGATGGTGGCCCACAGAGCAGGTTTCTGCTCTCAGCGGCCGGTACACTCCTGGACCACAGAGAGTTACCTCGGCTCTGCCCTGCAGCTGCAGAAATCCGACAGAGTTTTTGTGAATGTATCTCACCCCACCCTTCTTAGTCACACACATTACGCCAACTTCTTTGGTCTCTACAAGATCTAAAGGCTTTGTGTCTTAGTGTAGAAATTTTACCCAATGAAAGAATGTAAACTGGTCAGAGTGTCTCTTAGTCTGACTCATCACTTTGATGGCTGAGATGAATGTGATTGCTGTAATTGCTGCACTGAACAGCATAATATGAAACAGTCTGCAGTGTTAAAACTCAGGGAAAATTTTGCACATTCTCTTTGTTGCCAGCTTTAAAATTAGTAGCGAAATTCTTAGAGGCAATCTCCACACAAATGCATAAACAAATATTGTGCCTTTTATAAATGTTGAGAGAGTCAGTTAACACTAACACTAGTTTAGGTGTAGCAGTTTTAAAATATTTATTTTAGTGTTGATCTGACATGTATGATGTCTAAATGTGTAAGAACGTGTTATGTAATGGTTGTTGGAAGTAAATAAAGATAATTTAAGCAGTTTTATTTGGTGAAACAGAGTATTGCTCATCTGTCATGTAACACACCCACACGAGTTTTGTTCATGACCACTGGAAAGTATTTAGATAAAAACACCAACTCAAATGTGGTTTTGCTCCTGATGATGAACTTGATTTCCATATATTCCACTGAGGTGCAGCAGAAGTCTAGTTTGGTGTTTTGAAAGATACAGTTAAACTCTCCAAAGCAGTAGCTATGTCATGTAGGTATACAAAAAACAATCTGGGTATTTAAAAGCTGAAAATGAAGCTTACAGATGACAGTGCAGTGCACTTGCATCGTTGCAGTTTTCTCTCGCAGCTTTAACACCCTCATTGCGCTGTGTATAGTACACCACAAACATTCATGTTCATGCAGTGTGTGTGAAAAGATGTGCAGGCTGGGCACAGATGTGGAGACAAGACAGGGGCAGGTTTGACGTGTGTTTCCTTCCTGTGTGAACTTCATGAGGGTCCTGCTTGTGCGCACATTGATTTTTGTGAAAGAGTTCATGCTTCCTTTAATCCACTTGGCTTCCTTCTAAACTGTAAGTTTATTTCTGTCTGCAGACCCGGAGTGTCTGGTAACAAGAGCAGAATAATTCTTTTTAACACGGACAAAGTTACGTGTTTCAGTCATTTCGGCCTAAACCACAAGGTCCCCACTGAATTTCAGTGGTTACTGATCAACAGAAACAAAAAAAGACCCCCTGTGTTCTCTTTCCCATCAGCATGTTACTACAGCAAGTTGATTCATGAGTGATATCGTGTAAAGGTGACCTGTGTTCATGCCTAGAATACATTTCAAGAGGAAAAAAGCAACATTTCACAAAACATATAAACGGTTAATTTGTTATGTGAAGCTTTACTCAGTTATCGTGACACCCTTTTTCAGTAGAACCACAGATGTGAGAGTGTTCAGGGTTTTACTCAGCAACTTTAATAAGATAACTCAGTCTGAACACTTTGTCTGCAATCGACGGACTTGTGGTTGCATCTTGTTCCGATCACTTTTTACTCATCATGATACTGGCTGTTTAAAGTGAGACCCTGCCACAGATCTTTCTTTTGACTCAAAATTTATCACCTCACTTAAAAAGGGGGCTGTAAAAACTTGTTTTGTATCTGTTTCCATTTCAGTCAGCCTGAAACAGCACCCTGTCAAGCGTGTTGGAATCAGACGAGGTGGCATGGCAATCCTCTTATATCGATTTTGATACTAATGGTCATTTTTGTATGCTGTGCCAGGATGAAATGTGCAATGTTCCATGTGAGTAACACTCATTATTCATGGACATTTCAATTTAGCATTTTGATGATTTCTTTTTTTTCACCCTTCCTCCTTAATTAGAATACAGTAATTTATGTTTTTCTATGATCCCACCTGTGCACGCTGTAAGTTTCTATAGCGTATGTCCATTTGAAACTGAAGTGAAGCCAGTGGATAAAGACGTAAATAAGCACTTAACTTACGCAGACCGTTTGAAGGCCAGACCAAATGTTGCAAGGCAGGTTGTTTACTGCAGAAGTTAAAAACCACACAGCAAGATAAAGTTAAGATAGCATGATTAGAGGGAACTGTTTGGTTTCTTCACAAGATATGCACTGAAGCTTCATAAACCACTAAATGGAAGGTGAAATATCCTGTTAAGCAATCACTTCAGCGTCTAAACATGACATATAAATGTTTCACTCGCTGCAGCTCCAAAGCTTATGTGACATTTGCACAAAAGTTAAAGCCACGATTCATAATAGAGAAGCTCATGTTTGCTACAGGCGTAAACTTGGAGTTGAAACACTGGTTTAGAGGGTGTGAGTGGGCATTTTTTCAGGTCTATCTTAAAGCAATACTGACATATGTACATTCAAAGGGTTACTGGTTGCTGTAGTTGTTTCTCGTATCCCTACTGGCCGTAAAGTGATCCCTTACTAATAGAAATCCAATGGAAGAGTTTGAGGTCGTTTTTCTGTGACAAATAAAATTAAAACAAAGCTAGTATGATGTAATAAAGAGGGTTATTTGTATTTTTGTATTTCTAAAGACAAACTTTCTAAGATATGCACTCGATTGTCTAACAGTTGAACTAGAATGTATTCTACTTCTTACATTGGAATTTTGCTATTAAATTGGACTTGGAAATTTTGAACCCGTCATTTAAAGTTAAAATTTTGCTTCAAAACTGAAGTATTTCCTGTATATCTCTCGCTATATTTTTTAGATATTATTTGTGTAATGTGTAACGTTGAAGAAGCCAGCTCTTGCGCTTCATCAGGACTGTGTGGGCATGGATTCATCAAATATGACAATGGCCAGACAACCCACCAACTGTCATCAAACTCTGACTCAAATCCATCACCTTTTTCCAACCAAACTCAACCCACTTGAAACCAACAAGAACACATCAAAGACAAAAAAAAAAAAAACAGAAATACTGAATAATCTGGAATTAGCAAAAAAGAAAGAGATCTAATTGTGGTAGAAAATAATATGTTAACAGTTCCAATACTTGTAATAAGAAGGTGATTCAGAAAATATGGGCCTTTAAAGGAATCTCAATGCTACATCATATACAGTGATATTTTGGACAATGGTGTACTGTCATAGTAATCATCAGTGCTATATCGTAGGCAACTGGACTTGCTTGTGTTTCTTGAAGACGTTCCAAGAAGCTTCTTCAGTTCTACATGACTGGTAAAGAGTTGCAGGCTTTAAACCCTGTGTGGGTGTGAACCTTTGCAGAGTCGTAGGGATCACATGTGAGCTCTTAGTTTCAGAGTCGTTAAGGTGAGGTTGTGGATGAGAGGCGAAACGTCTTCAAGAAACGCAAGCAAGTCCAGCTGCCTACGATATAGCACTTATGAATGGCGTACTTCCAACGCGAAGACGCTTTTTCTGTTTCAATATAACAATGGCCCTGCACACAGTGCTGGGTCCATAAAGAATTGTGTTTCCACCAAGTTTGGTGTGGGACTGGCATGTGCAGCGCCCTGACCTCAACGCAGACTTAGAGCCTGTTCACACGGGGGTTATTAACATGAACCCTGTGATCGGATCACAAGTGCACAGCTCAAAGTCTGTTCACACCTGGGTTTAGAATGCATCTCCATATGCACCTCCAGTCACCGCTTATGATCGAAACTCAATTCCCCGTCCTACATGCAGATAAACTTGTATATAATTGTCATTTGCATAGACCAAATGTGTGTTTTTTACCTGCAGCAGATTTGTGGTGCTATACGCTCACTGGTGAGAATCCGCCTACCCACACATATAGTGACTGCTGGTACCTACTGGTTATTAACAGGTTTAACAACAGAGTCAAGCCTTGGAGGCGTCGGTGTGAGTTTGCTGGTGTTGTTTAACACCTGCTGCTGTCTAAGGTCGTGGTAACCGGTCAGACGTTAAACTGATTTTTCCCCAGGAAAAGAGCAGCTTCAGTGCAGCGTCTACTAGCGGGAGTTGATAGGCAAGAATGTCAGCTGAGTGGGCGACCCCTCCATGTGGCCCAGGACATATGAGCACACACACTGCTGAAAGATTGTGGCCATTTGTGGCCCAGGCCACCTCAGATGCAGTCTAAGCCAGTGGTTTCCAACTGGTGGTGGGTCACGGGTCCACAAACGTGTCAAGTTTGTAAAAAAAAAAACACACTGTACATTTAAGTACAGTGAAGTGACATATCCTGCTGTAAAGTGAGTGACTAACGGGCAGCTACTTGACAGAGACAGTAAACTAGCTTGACGACATGGCCAAACACAAGTATGATGCTGAATGTATTAAACAGTGCGGACCTTGAGCTAATGCCTGAGGAGAAATCTGGACACCATGGCTAGACCAGTTGGGAACCACAGGATGTCAAGATGCATTGAGGACGCATTTGATGCACTGCCTCCTGTACTTTAAGCTGTCCACTTGTGATCTGATAACCCATGATGCATCTTAATACCAGGTGTAAACAGTGTCATAGAGGCAGAACTTATAAACCTCTAAACATCAGTGGATGACCTCACTAATGTTCATGTGGCTGAACAGGAGCAAACCTCTGCACACAGGTTCAGAAACCTGATGGGCAAACTAAAAACCAGATCGATGCACATAGTCTTAGCGTGACCTATAAACATTCATATGGATTTAATCTACAGATGTCCACATATTTAAGTATGTAAGAGTCCCCGCACATCGACAAGCTGCAGATGATGCAGTATGACCCATGTTCAGCCACAGTGACGAGGAAAAGCCGGGTACCAGCTGCACCTTGTCTTTAGCTCCATCTATCAAATATTTTATGAACTGCATTTGATGTGACTGAAGCAGCAAGACATAAAGACAGACAACGAGAAATAAAACTTCTTATCTGAAATATGAATTATTCCTGGGCACTGCGCTGATGTTCTGCTATAACTACCAATGTCTTGCTTCATTATTACAAGAAAATTTTTGTTCTTTTTGTTCTCTATCATGAATGTGGACAGGTTTACTTAAACTTTCAGATCTCTCACTCTACCCTTCTTTTATTTAGTCTTCAAACACTAAAAGATACGTCTGGTGTTTAAACCTATATTTCATTGCTTGTACATGAATAAAACAAACGTTAAACTCGTTCGCACCACATGCTGTAAAATATCAGTGTGTACAAAGCTCAATAAGTCCTTGTCATGTGTGTTGTGAGATGTAAGGACCCATCAGTTTAAGACACTCTTGTCATTTTAACCTTTTGACCCTTTAAATTTTAAATCCACCCCTGTCACATCTGTTTGTACAAACTGTACAAACAAAACTTTAATTAAATCCTCCAAATAAATGTAAAAAATCTTTTTTTTACATGTCATTATTCACTTATCGTTATTATTTACATTATTTATTTTTATTTTTACATTTGCAGGTGTTTTCTCTTTTTTCTTGAGGAAAGCAAGCAAAACTTTATATAACACATTTCATTCCAGGTAGAAGCACAGTGTGCTGCACAAAGTGCGAGGTAGAAGTTGCAGACACAAAACAAAGCCAGTAACAATCCATTGAAACTATAAAATGAAACCTCATGAAATAATTAAGATGAAGAATAAACCAATAAAAAATACAAAGACATGATGCAGAACTGACAAAAAAAATGACAAATGAATTTAAATTAAATAATAATACTGAAACTAGACCATTAAAAGAGAATAATATATATGAAATAAAAGGACGAAAATAACATTAATAGACCAATAAAAGGTGATCATAAGATAAAATAATAGATAAACCAATAAACCAGTAAAAATAAAAGCACACCTGACGAAAATGAAATTTAATTAAAAAGAGTTAACCCGGCTTATTAAATGCACAGCTAAAAAAAAAAAATGTCTTCAACTAAATTTTAAAAGATGAAAATTCAAATTTAATTTTAGACATTTAATTTACTATGGCTCCCGTCACTATTGCTATCAAAACACTGTGGCAGACCTTCATGCAACTTAAAGGAGCAGTCTGTGGGATTTAGTGGCATCTGGTGGTGAGTGTTGCAGATTGCAACCAGCTGCGAGTTCTCTGATGTGCCAAGTGTGAACTCTCGGTGGATTTCTCCAGTGGTCTTTGTTCAGGAGTTTGTTTTACCTGGACCTGAATTATCCACAGAGGTCTCCTCCTCTCTAAAATAACCATGTTATCTGGTACAAATCGGGCCAAAGTCACACGCATCACTAATGCCACTGCCAGGATAATTGGTCTCCCCACACCCAACCTCACTGAGTTAAACATCAGGGCTATTGCACGCATTGCTACCTCAGTAGAACAAGACATCATGCGCCCACTTAATCACCACTGCCTCATCCCACTGCCCTCTGGGCGCAGGTACAGAGCACTGAGGTGTAGAAGGGCTCACTTTGGGAAGAGCCAGCCATAATAGGCCTCGCTGAACAGGCCCGAGTGTATGCTCCTGTCTGTGTCTCCGACTGTGTGCTGTTGTACAGTATATATGATGTTGTCCATGTCGTTACTGTGTGCTGTGTGTTTGCTGTTGTCTGATAAGATACAGTGCTGTTTTTCCAAAGCTGTTCGACTCGTCACAAAGGGGCTGTCAACTACAGTGGCCGAAAGGAAAGCACAAATTGTCCTATCTCCAGCCAGTGTTTGGTTTGTCTGTTTTGGGCTACTGTAGAAACGTGGTAGTACAACATGGTGGACTCCATGGACGAGGACCTGCTCCATATGTAGATATAAACAGCTCATTCTAAGATAATGAAAACACAACAATTCTTATTTTCAGGTGATTAAACTGTAGAGAAAAGATACCTGTTATGATTTCAATCTCAATTTTATTTATATAGCCCAATATCACAAATCACAATTTGCCCCAGAGGCTTTACAACATATGACATCCCTCTGTCCTTGGACCCTCACAGCGAATAAGGAACCCCCCCCCCCCCCCCCCCCCCCAAAAAAAAACTTTACCAGGGAAAAATGGTAAAAATATTATATTCCATTTCTTCCAATACATCCTCCTAAATCCTACTTACTTGACCTTGAGCAGCCTGAGATGGGCAGACTATGCTGGAAACTACATGAGCTCAATAGACATAATTTACAAACATTGTGACAAAACATTCAACCATATGTAGGTGATAAAATAAAATAAAACTCAGTCTTATTTTCGATGGTTTTACAAACTTCCTTTTATTCATTGTATCAAACTTTTGCCATGCAGTTTATCTTTACGCCACCAGAGGGCACCAACGTGTCATCTATGTCATTAATAACACGCCTCAGGCTCCTGTCACCTACCTCAGTTTGTAAGGGACCTAAATTTGAACTCAGGCTCTTTAGCTAAAGCTGGTTTCAAACTCAGGTCCCATTCAGAGCTCTTATTAAGATGAAGAGCCTCACATATGAATACAGTACGTTTTATTCCCCCACGTATTGGTTACTATCCTGTAGCAGAAGCTGTTGGGAAATGTCTTACCCAGCTGGCGAGTAGCTACATCATCTGAAGATGACAAGTGTGATCATGAAAGACTCACTACTGTGTTGGAGTTAATGAACAACAGCCACACAAGAATCACATTTTATCTTAAAAAAAGGACTTTAAAAGACGGTTTCACTGTTTCTACTTTAAGCCCTCTTAGGTTATATATTTAGACCAGGTAAACTACTGAATTTCAACAAATATTAAACATATGTAATAACATTCTGAAAACCTCATCAAGGTAAGATTAACATTAATGTTGTAATTTTAAAGGTTCTGCTATGACTTTGAGTAAAGCCTGTGTGTAGTGAACAGTGTCAGCCCGGCGTCTGAAGGGGTTATGATGGTGTTCTAATTGTTAAAGTTACAAAGCTATCAATTACTAACCTAACCCTAAAGTGAAGAGGACAGTGAGGGAGACGTCAAGTAGTGTGTACATGTCCACAGTCAGTATTAAAACAGCATGTAGTATATACACTCTTCAGCCACTTTATTAGGTACATATTTTCAACTGCTTGTTAATGCAAATAGCTAATCAGCCAATCAGGTGGCAGCAGCTCAGTGCATGTAGACATGTAGTCATGTAGACATGGTGAAGACGAGCTGCTGAAGTTCAAACGCAGCATCAGAATGATGAAGAAAGGTGATTGAAGTGACTTTGAACGTGGCATGGTTGTTGGTGCCAGACGGGCTGGTCTGAGTATTTTCAGCACAACCATCTCTAGGGTTTACAGAGGATGGTCCCAAAAAGAGAAAATATCCAGTGAGCCAAAATGCCTTGTTGATGCCAGAGGTCAGAGGAGAATGGCCAGACTGGTTCAAGATGATAGAAAGGCAACAGGAAGTCAAATAAGCACTGGTTCCAACCAAGGTGTGCAGAAGACCATCTCTGAAGCAACAACACCTTGTCCAACCTTGAAGCAGATGGGCTACAGCAGCAGAA
>NC_065515.1:468955-470583 GCF_006386435.1 Epinephelus moara
ACAGGTTAAAAAGACAAAGATAGTTAGAAGCTAAAGCCGAACTATAGGCTACAGATCACAGTGTAACAGTGAACCACCACATCACTGCTGATCGCCACACAAGACAATGAATATAAAGGGAAACTTTGCTGATATTGAACCAGCTGTGTGGCATCACAGTGTGTGCAGATGTACGGTGTTTGGCTTTGCTTTTGCTGCCAGCACCTGGATCTCCGCTGCTGGATGGACAGGAATCTCAGGGGGAAGTAAAACAATGGAGGAAGTAAAACATCATCAGCGCACACTGTGATGACACACAGCTGGTTGAATATCATCAAAGTTTCCCTGCTTCCCTTCACTGGTTCCTGTACAGCAGGGTCGGCCTTTTTTTAGAATCATTAAAAAGCAAAGCAGCATGTGTATACATTCAGTAGGCTCTATCTTCTGTAGCTAGCTAGCTAACCCTACACTTTTCAGGGTTTGATTTTGGTTTTGGAACAGGGAAGAAACGTATATCTTTTCCAACCTCTCCAGGTAACGAGTATCATTAATACACGACGTGCCCCAGACACAACATTTAGCTCCAAATCCACAAAACCAGCCTGGAAATGAAGGAAATCTGAAACGACTGCATTAGAGTCAATGGAGCACAGTGTTGGTGTTGTCGGACCCTGGACTGAGCCGGCCTGATGCTATGTTATAATTGGCCAGTCTGTGTCCGGGGGCGGGACTTAGCGAAGGGTCAATTGGCTTTAGTTGATTTAAATTACTTTAACTGCTCTCATACTCAACTTTGGCTGCTAAGTGGAAACTGGATAGAAATGAGCAGCCTAACTGTCAACAAACATTAGACCTACAGAGTCACATCATGAAAATGTGAGGACAAGGACAGGCAGGACATGCCACACCACAAAAACTGCTCAGGAATGGCTGTGACAAAGAGCTCAAGGCGTCAGCCTGGCCTCCCAATTCCCCAGTTCCCAATCAGATCGAACATCCACTGGGCATGCTGGTACCTTACC
The DNA here is from genome assembly GCF_006386435.1 of Epinephelus moara. Lineage (NCBI taxonomy): Eukaryota > Metazoa > Chordata > Actinopteri > Perciformes > Serranidae > Epinephelus > Epinephelus moara. Next base: position 469,957 of record NC_065515.1, read on the forward strand.
TTGCAAACCACAAGACTCACAGGATCTGTTGATGCCTTGGTGCCAGACAACACAGGACACCCCCAGAGGTCCTGTCTTCATGCCTCGACAGGCCAGAGGCTCCACCATAGATTGGACTTGGATCTGACCTGTCGAGGCCTAGACAAAGGACCTCTGGGGCACTGGATTATCCCACAGATGCTCGATTAGATCAGGATCTGGGGAATTTGAAAGCTAGATTGATGCCTAAAGCTCTTTGTCATGTTCCTTAGGCCATTCCTGAGCAGTGTGGCATGGTGCATTGCCTAGCTGGGGGGCTACTGTCATCAGAGGTACTGTTGCAATCAGTGGGGTTACTTGGGCTATAACAATGTTTAGGTGGGTGGAGTGCGTAAAGAGGCATCCACGTGAATGCCAGGGTCAAAGGTTTCCTTGCAGAACATTCCATTGTAATGAAATGATCGATGTTATTCACTTCACCTGCTAGTGGTTTTAATGTTTTGGCTGATCGGTGTATAAGCACATGAAGAAACCCAATTCTCATGTGCAGCTTCGGCCTTAAAGGGAAATTTTGGTTTATTTCAACCTGTCTCCTATCGTCCTAAATTTGTTTCAAGTGACTAGTGACATAAAAATAATAGTTAGCAT
>NC_065515.1:470708-478630 GCF_006386435.1 Epinephelus moara
CACGAAGCTCTTCGTCAGTGTATTCTGGCTCAAATAAATAAGGGCGGCCATCAAACTCTGCAAAAAAAAAAAAAAAAAACAGCAACAGCTGGAAGGCAGAACCGGACAGTAGCCTGAAAAGTTCATTCATTTATTTTATGAAAGATTTATAGAATAATGGCTGACTTTTTGCCAGACTTCGACTTTGTGGAGGAGGAATTTGATTTTCCTGCGTTAGTTGTTGAAGGAAAACTCAACTTTCAACTGTCAACTTTATTTTGAAAGAGATTTTATGTAAACAGTAAATTTCCTGTGAAAACGTAAGTATATTTACAAAAAACACAACGCATGTAACAGACATAACGTGGTACCTTGCACTACGTATCTGGATGTGGAAAGTTCATGACCAAACATCTATATGTGACGTGGTCGGAGTGAGAATGATTTGGAAAAATAACCCAGTGGCAGCTAAAACAAACCAACCACCTTTAAGTTTTGTAAGTATATATTTTTGCATTATCTTACTATATAATGACAAAAACTCTGTGTGTGTGTCTGTTCCACATTTTTCTCCTCACTGACTTGGTCAATCTATGTGAAACTGCACATAGGCATTGAGGATTGGCATAGGTAGAAGGTGACAAAGCTACCAATGGATATGGACTAGTTATAAACAAATTACTTATTTGTGCAACAAAAACAAAGTCGAGCTTGAACTTTAGGTGCAGTAAGTGATGTAGAATGGCTGCTCTGATAACATCTTAAGTGTGTTTCAATGCCTCTTCCTCTTCGAGAGTTGTGAGAAATTTGGCACATGGGCCTGGTGAAACTTTAACCCATGCACCACTGACTGATTGCATCACTTTATGGTTTGGCAGCTGTGCACACAACTGCAAATCTCTGTAGAGGATGGTAATGTGAGGACTGTAAAGCAGATGATTGGCAGGGAGCTCCCAGCCAATTCAGACACTTCCTACACACTTTGTCTGCGGAAGGCCTGTGTGATAGTCAGTGTCTCTTACCACACACACATGCACTGTTCACCCAGCTGCCATCTGACAGATGGTGTCAAGATCAGCATTATCATAGTGAGTTTCTATTTCTAAGCCATCCGGCTACTTAACACCCGATTTCACACAGTACCCAGCTGATGTTGAGTAGCTGCTACCTACAGTGTGTGGAGCTCTACTGCTGCACCAATAAATCATGATTACACATGTAATTAGTTAATAAACTGTGCTGTTGGTGTTGTGCAGTTAGTTCCCACATTGATTATTTGCTGTTCTCTGTAATATCTATACCCATACCTACGACTGCCTTCATTTTCTTCAGGGCAAAAATGGGAATGGCCCTCTATGGAGAAGTGTTTGGTTTGTCTGTTGTTCATGGCAGAGCAACATTGAGAACTCCGTGGACGAGGACCCACTGCCTATACAGTTATGAAGTACTTACTCTAAGATAACAAGAACACATCTCTCAGTGTCAGGTGATTATATGCTAATGAAAACGTGAATCATACCCCTAAATCATACACATCTTTACAGTTGGTGCTTTGTGTTTATTACTTTATTGTGAAGCCACTATCTGTCTCAACAATTGCACAGTTTGACCTTTGAAAGATGGAAAGAGAGAAGCAGCTGGACTGTCCCACTTGCAGGTGTACATACATGCCATGTAACTGTTAATTTATTATGTTGATCTGTTCTGTACGACATCTATTGCACGTCTGTCCGTCCTGGAAGAGGGATCCCTCCTCAGTTGCTCTTCCTGAGGTTTCTACTGTTTTGTCCCCCGTTAAAGGTTTTTTGGGGGAGTTTTTCGTTATCCGCTGCGAGGGTCCAAAGGACAGAGGGATGTCGTATGCTGTAAAGCCCTGTGAGGCAAATTGTGATTTGTGATATTGGGCTTTATAAATAAAATTGATTGATTGATTGATTGATTGATTGAACTAGACTTTGACCTGATCAGGCTGAATCAAATATTGCCTAATTGAGATTTAATAAGCCCTGAAAATGCAAAGAGTATTGTCCAACACTTTTCTGTGGGATAGAGACACAGGGGTAGTATGGGAGCAGTGCATAATATATATAAGGATGTACCAATGGCAGAGCCTATGGAAGGCCAGAGCAGGCCATCCTCCCTGAGAGTGGACTGTAACTCACAATAGTGAGTCAAGACTTTACAATTAGTAATGAACCTCAGGGAAACACAGCAAGATGTGTTATCCATATTAAGACAATAGGCAGAGGTATGCATATGACAAAGTTCACCAAAAAGCAACACAGGTAAAGAAAACAAAAAACAAACAAAAAATGATGGTAGCAAGTTGCTTTTTTATATTTAAAGGAAAAAACAACTTATTTCAAAAATAAAATCTCAGTTTTAGTCTTTTTTTTTTAAAACCAGGTACTACACATGTGGCCAAAAAGTGAGACAGTCATTAATTAAAATACTCAGATATTTATAAGTGTTTATCACCACTTATCCACTTCCTTCAGCAGTTACCACCAGAAGGGGCAAAGTAACAACATGGCAGATCCAGCATCGTGAGTCAACACAGAGTTTACCCTTGATAAGTGTTGCAGTTTAGTTTGTGAGATCCACCTGAATGTAGTCTGTGAACACTCCTGTGCACATGCTTGCCTGTGGGTGGATGAAGATTAACATGTGTTGTGCTTAATTTACAGGCAAAGAGCTGATTGCAATTTATGTTATATTTTGTGTTATTCATTGTACATTGTTTTATCTGTATTTTAGTAAATTATTTACATATGGTTTTATCTTTTAGCACTGCAGTAAATGTTGGCCTCCAGTCACAGGGGCGGCTGGTGCAGAGGAGTTCACCTGTTGAGTTGTGGTGATATAATTTAAGTTTGGGTGTTTTTCAGTTGGAAGGGGTTTAATTTGTGTGTAGTTTTAGTTATCCACATATAGTATACGTCCAGTGCACACTACACTAACTATGAGAAGATCACAACAATAGCTCATTTAAAAGCGATCAATACATGTAACACATGCACTGATAAAGGCTAAGAGTCCTGCTCAGGCTGTACTGCTGTACTAGCTTGCTATGCCCAGTAATCACATGGATGGAGGGGTGAAGGAGATGCTGTGGCGTGCTGCTTTTGTTAGCCGGCAGTTGAAGGCTGGAAGGAACTTGGGTTGCAGATGCAGTCTTCGCTGTGTCCTTGTTCCAAAAATGCAGATCTGAGGAGTCAGGTTGCTCAGTGTCCTTGCAGAGTTAGAAGTCTGGTGCTAATTTGACTTGGCTCTCCTTGTTGCTGGAAAGTTAGTTGCAAACCTTGTGTCTGGCACACTAACTGGTCTTCAGGTACTGTGCCTGCTGGGAGCATGCAGAGGTGAGAAAACAGGGGAAAGGCGTAGCAGGTCCTCCTGCCTGACGTTCTACCTCGGTCGAGGTCCAGCAGAATAAGCCCTCTGGAGAGCTTCAGGAGCAGGAGCCCCCTTCAGAGGTTCAGGGGCAAGAAGAGTCGTACCAAACCAAGAAGCTGATGTTTGAGGGGTTCAGTAGTTCTGAACTAGCCACAAGGTACACAAATGCTTTTTAATTGTTGTAGGGGGTCTTGTTGAACTCACAAAACTTATAGAACAGCTTTACAGCTTTTTGGTCCTCAGTGTGCATAAAACTGAACCAACAGCAATGACGTTGTTTATGAGCTCAGGATCGTAACCAATATCTTGAGTTTAAGCTATAGTAGATCTTTCCTCCTACCATGTGAGGGATTCTTCTTCTTTTCCTTCACTGGTGAAGGGACTTTTCAGCTTCTGTGTCATTTCTTTTACATCATAAGTCTGTATCTATATATAATATTTTTTGGTCAGAGGTGTGGGCTTTTTTTTCCAGACCTGGACATCCAGGGGTTTGTTTAATTACAGCGTCAGAGGTGTTAGAAAATAATCAAGTGGAATATCAGACAGTCTCACCACATCACCCCCCTTCCTCTGTTAGCTGACATCTGCGGTAAAGTAAAAAGTGTGTTAATGTGTGGTGGGTGAGAACATGACACCAGACTCCGATCTCCAATCTAATCAGAAAAAAACTTAACTCAGGAAGAAAATTAAGTTAATTCAGAGTCTGAGTGTGCTGTTAATACTGTATTTTTTTTCCATTAGATATGCAAGGACACAGTTAAACTTTGACACACTTTTGCTTCAGAGCTTTTCAATTCAAATTTATAATTTTCAGTTTTATTGTAATCTTCTCATTTTTTGGCATTTATTTACTTCTGTATCATTTGTCAAACAAATTTCAACTTCATCTTCTTCAGGAGATCTATGATTTTAATTTATTCATAACATGTTTCAGTGATTTTATATAAATATATATGTATATATATATATATATATATATATATATTTATTTTTTTTAAGTATTCAAATTTATAATGGAACGTCAACAGGAGCTATGTTTGAAAGCTGAAATCTCAATAATTACAAGTGCTAAAGGATTCATACCTATTTTATGTGCACATGGCAGCACGGTAGTGCAGCGGTTAGCATTGTTGCCTTACAGCAAGGGGGTTCCTGGTTCGAATCCAGGGTGGGGGGCCTGAACCCAGGGTCTGGGAGCCCTTCTGTGTGGAGTTTGCATGTTCTCCCCATGTCAGCGTGGGTTTCCTCCAGGTGCTCCAGCTTCCTCCCACAGTCCAAAGACATGTAGGTTAATTGGTGACTCTAAATTGTCCGTAGGTGTGAATGTGAGTGTGAATGGTTGTCTGTCTCTCTGTGTCAGCCCTGTGATAGTCTGGTGACCTGTCCAGGGTGAACTCCGCCTCTCATCCAATGTCAGCTTGGATAGGCTCTGACCCCGAACAGGATAAGGGGTTTCAGTAAATGAATGAATGAATTTATATGCACTTTTTTTGCTTCTCTTAGCACATATTCCATCTAATCTTCACTTAACTTGGTACATACCACATTTGGATGACCCCAAACAAAACTCAAGTTTGTTTTGGGTATCATGCAACATCATCCAAACCTATGAAGCCTCTGCCTGATGCTCTTAATGGGCCATAACTCTTTAATGGAAGATTGGATTGCAACCAGATTTGAGAATGTTGTCCACACAGCCACATTGCACAAGTGTTTGAGATGGCATAGAAATCTGCCTCCAGGGGGCGCAACAGTAATATAAAACATGATACTTTTACAATTCTGTTTACTTTAATAAAATGAAACTTGGTAAACAAGTTCTCCATGACAAGTGATTGACATATAAACAATGTCATCAGTAGCCCCACCTTGTGGCCATTAGTAAAACACCACCATACTACTTATCAACTACCATATCTCTTCAATGTAAAATTCCATGTATACCAAATTCAGCAAGGTTGTACAAATGGGGATGTCTGTAGCACAAGTCTGTAGCATTTGATACAGAGCCACCTGTGGGTGGAGCTAAAAGATTTGCGAAATTGCTGTTGTAGCAGCCGCAGCTAACAGCCTCCAGCTCTCACACGCAGTTGTGTATGTTGTTGCTCTGTAAAGCAGAGATGCCTCATAAGAGCATTTAATTGAGTTATGTAAAGTGAGTAGCTTTGACACTAGAGAGTGTGCTTCTGCTCTTACAGACATTTTGCTGCCTTAACTTCATCATATTTTTGCAAAAAAGGGTGGCAGATCGTTGTAGAAAAGTCATTACCCTTGTTTCAGCATGGATAAATGGCCTGTTTTGTTGGATAGATGCGAGGATGTTCAGTCAAGACTTTTATTTCCTGAGAATCAAAACTTAGAAAATCTGCAAGTGACTTAAGTTCGGATTCTGTTTTAAATTTAGGACCACACTTATTAGCTTTTAGTAAATTTCTAAAAATTATATGGGTGAGGCCTGAGGTCAGCTGACTGTGTAAGTGCACTAAACAAGAGTAAGACAAATTCAAAGGAAGATGTTGGTTAGTTTTGCACATTTTGATTTCTTCTCTGATTCCTGTTAAGCCTGGCATCATCACCTTTGCATCGACTTCATAAGCAGGTATATTGAAGAATCATGAGGACTCATGACAGTAACTGTGAAAAGTTGAGTGGAAGCTTCAGCATCTGTAATAGAAATAAACTCTTATCTTTATAGCACTTAAAACTTAATTGACTTGGCTTGACTGGCTTCACTGTTTTACTCCATGATTAAGATTAGGAATGACTTCCTGATAGACCCTCAGTGCAGTCTAGAGCTGACCTCAGATGACATTTGCTGCGTTCGCACATCAACAACCACTTCTTGTGAAGAAGATCAATCAAAGCACAGTCCGAGACAAGAACATGTAAGTAGGAGTAAGGAGTTGATTTTTCCTTTCTTGTGTATTTGGGAAAGTCTGTGGTGTTCTGCTCTATGTCACAAGACCATTTATTTTTCCACCTGTACCACAATCCATCAGGCTGCCCATCTGACCCCCCCCCCCCACACACACACACACACTGTGTGTGTGTGTGTGTTTCTGTGTATGTGTGTACGTAGAGCTCGCCTACAGTCGCTCCACCATCATCCATTTCCTTTTACTTTTGATATACCGTGGGAGGTGACGTTGGAACATAGTATATCTACCAATACCACATGGTCTGTCTTTTCCGCTGTGACACATAAACATCCTCTTCATTACACCACGCAGGTCAGACGACTTCCTGTGTAACTGTCTGGTACTGAGGGCAGGTGAACAAATGGTCCATACACTGTCAGTTCACCCACACGGCTCAGTCAGATCTCAGAACAGGTAAAGGCATGTCTGTGTTGCCTCATAACCCATTCTTCATATCAATTACTGTTACTTGAAATCAAACGGACTTTGGATATTTGATTCAGTGTCACATGCTGATTCACATAACAACATAAAAGTTTTCCTTTGCTTTTTACTCTCATTGCTCTTTGCTTCACTCACCCCGTCTTTGCAGCAATCCGCACTTTTCTTAGAACCCAAATGTGATAATTGTTGTAGATTGTCGTGTGTGTGTGTGTGTGTGTGTGTGTGTCTGTGTGTGTGTGTGTGTGTGTGTGTGTGTGTGTCCCCGCAGCTAATCTTCCAAACTACTGGACCCACCAGCCTTATATTTCTGAGCACATTGATGACTTTATGCTCAAAGGCCTCTCATGGTTGTGGCGATAGTATGTGATCAAAATATTATTAAAAATGTCATAGTATAGTATGTCATCAAAATATCATAAAAAATGTCATGGTATAGTATGTCATCAAAATATCATAAAAAATGTCATAGTATAGTATGTTGTCAAAATATCATAAAAAAATGTCATAGTATACTATGTCGTCAAAATGTCATAAAAAATGTCATAGTAAAGTGTGTCGTCAAAATATCATAAAAAATGTCATAGTATAGTATGTTGTCAAAATATCATAAAAAATGTCATAGTATAGTATGTCGTCAAAATATCATAAAAAATGTCAGAGAATCTATGTCATCAAAATATCATAAAAAAATGGCATACTATGTCGTCAAAATATAAAGAACGTCATAGTATAGTATGTCGTCAAAATATCATAAAAAAAATAGTATGTCGTCAAAATATCATAAAAAACGTCATAGTATAGTATAGTATGTCGTCAAAATATCATAAAAAACGTCATAGTATAGTATGTCGTCAAAATATCATAAAAAACATCATGGTATAGTATGTCGTCAAAATATGACATAAAAACGTCATATTATAATATGTCGTCAAAATATCATAAAAAATGTAATAGTATAGCATATCGTCAAAATATCATAAAAAATGTCACAGTACTATGTCGTCAAAATATCATAAAAAATGTCAGAGAATCTATGTCGTCAAAATCTCATAAAAAAATGGCATAGTATGTCGTAAAAATATAAAAAACGTCATAGTATAGTATGTCGTCAAAATCTCATAAAAAACATCATAGTATAGTATGTCGTCAAAATATCATAAAAAACTTCATAGTATAGTATGTCGTCAA
>NC_065515.1:479130-485636 GCF_006386435.1 Epinephelus moara
CGTTTTTTATGATATTTTGACGACATACTATACTGTGACATTTTTTATGATATTTTGACGACATACTATATTGTGACATTTTTTATGATATTTTGATGACATACTATACTATGACATTTTTTATATTTTGACGACATACTATACTATGACATTTTTATGACCTTTTATGCCATATGTTATGACTATTATACTACTACTTCTTTTTAAAAACCTTATTATGCCAGACTATGCCATGACCTTTTTAAATATCTTTTAATGACATACTATACAATGACTTTTTTTATGACCTTTTATTATATTTTTTTAATGACAAACATCAACACAACTTCCAGTTCTAGTTTTGTTCCTTTTAGTACATTTAAAAAACAATGAAATAGCTAGACAGTACAGTACAGGGACACAGATTGCACCTCCCCACAGCAGTCAAGCAACAGCTTCTACTGGGTACAGCAATACCACTTAACCACATTAGCCCCCTAATATTTATTAGAATTACTATCAATCAATCAATCAATTTTTTTTATAAAGCCCAATATCACAAAACACAATTTGCCTCACAGGGCTTTACAGCATACGACATCCCTCTGTCCTTAGGACCCTCACAGCGGATAAGGAAAAACTCCCCAAGAAAACCCTTGGATGACATATAGCATTAGACTATAGCATTGCCTAGCATTGTAGTAATGAGTCTCTAAACCTTTTCTCGCTGCCCACATGTTCTCATTTATGAAAGTTAATCAGTGTTATGTCCTGTATTCATGTAGTTGACCTGAGGTAACTCTTGTAGGTCTGATCATTCAGCTCAGCTTTGACTGTTACATTCACTGCGGGACATTAACTGTTTTTAAAGACATAAATAGATTTACGTTTCACAGAAAAGAGAGTGACATGGATGTGGGGGAGTCCCGTGGGCTCCGATCTGCAGGGGCTTCTTTATATCACCTCCCACCATCTCTCCGTAAAGACAAAAGCTATATTTCGGTTTCATTAAAATATAGAAGATTCAATCTACAAAAGCTTTTTGATGTTGACATTCAAAAAAGTACCCTAGATTGGTTCAGTTTTATATCCTGTGTCATTTTGGTGGTCAAACTAAAGTGAGTGGAGGGACTTTACAAGCACTCTTAGTGATACAGTAGAGTTTGGACTTGTAAGATTTACTGCTCTCACAGACATTTCAATTTAGAATCAGCATTTAGTTGATTAATTTCCTGTAAAAGATACAAACAACAGCAGCATGTGACATTTGGGAAAGAAGGGTTGCTTCCTGTCAGATTAATTATATGGGTCAGAGAAACTGCCTTCAAAACACTTTTCAAATCATTCTGGTGACAACTGGTGGCATCTTTAATGCAGGTAACATACCCCTTGTATTAGCACATCTGCAGTAGATGGGACAAAATGTTCCTTAAAGACATCAAGAATACAAATATGTGTATGTACTGTAAGAGAAAGGCTCCAAAACCTTAAACCATGAGCCTTGATACACATTTAACACATCACATGGTTTTCAGTATTTCTTTAATAAATTTTCAGAGAATCAAAGTATAAAAAAAACTCCACAATTAGTATTTTAAGAGTTTAACAGTCAAAAACTCAGCTGTTCTGTTTTATTATTATTATTACTGTATGGTTTGTTCAGATTGGCACTCATGACAAGACAAGCTGACAATGTTACAACTGTCATCACATTTTTATTTAAATGTTGCTTTAATATATTAGCATATAGACATCCAATTATTGTTTTCTCTTGCCACCTATCAAATAACTCAGCTCTTTTAACTTAAGCAAAGCAATGATCAAAACAATGGCAGAACTCTCGACCTCTGACAGTAGGAAAAACACAGGTGTAACAAATAATATTAACAATTGCTCAGTTCTATTCAAGTGTCCCATGACATTATGACAGTAATCCATTCATATTAACAATGTGAAAACAACGTGACAGTGTGAAAGGAACCACTTGTGGTGATGAACCTGAATCTGCAGCTCCTCTCAGCTTTACGGAGTTTTGTAGTGAGTTTCAGCTCCATCCCATTTTGGTTCACTCTCACCGCTCTCGCAGCGTTGTTTTCAGTTGCACTAGGAAAAACTGAAAAGCTCTAAAACCCCCTGATACAGTTAGAGACTAGCTGGTGAACACAGTGGAGCATTTAGCAGCTACAGAGCCAGACATTTCCCTCAGGAGTTGGTGGAGACCAAAAACAGAACTAAAAGATAAATAATATTGGACTTAAATTCACCAGGTTGTGATTTTATTTGGGCATCTGATCAGGATCCTCCTCAGCGCCTCCCATTAGAGGTGTTTTGGGCACATTCCTCTGGTAGGAGGCCCTGGGGCAGATCCAGAACACGCTGGAGGGATTATATATCTCATCTGGCCTGGGAACGCCTCGGGGTCCCCCAGGAGGAGCTGGGAGTCGTTGCTGGGGAGAACCTGATTATCCAAATGGCTAGCTGATGACAGCCGCTCTGTACTGCGCTCATACGGCGGTTACCACTGATATCGGAACATTGTTGTCACGGAAGCTTAGTGCCCACCTTCTGATTTCCTCCTGGTTAACGCTGTTAGTTCTGTCAGCACTGTTGCCATCATTAGCACTGTTTGCCTTGTTAGCACCATTAGCCGCTAGCTACCGGCTCAGCCACCCACACGTTGAGAGCTGTGTGCAGACAACCTCTGAATCATAGATATGCTCTGAATATCGCATAGGGCTCCTATAAAATATAGAGCAGCTTTCATAAACCCTGTTGCAAAGTGACACTTTTTGCAGAACCTCTCCGTGATAAGAAATACAGCATGTGTGGCGTGGTCTGATCGTTTATGGTAATTCTAGCACAGTCTCAACATTGTGTGGTTAATGTCTTTGATGCTGAAATGCTGCAAGTAACACTTAAAACATGACATCACATTGGAACTTTGTGGTGATCTTGCTTTGCAGTGCGCTAGACCAAAAAATAAAAACTGCTTAGTTATTTGCAGAAATTATTGTTTATATAATCTACTGATCTGCAACCTACATTTCTGGTAAACTCATACTTTCCATTTCATTCACACAAGGAGGAGATGGGCACATTTCTTGGACAACACACCCACACTTTTTGGTACTGTGCTCCCAAAACAGCAATTGTGATGGCTGTGGGGAGTGGAGAGCAGTGTGGAACAGGCTTCTGCTACTGGCTGAGTCATTATGAACCTGTTTATGCATCACAGAGGACAGTGTCAGAGGGACACTGAGGGAGAGAGAGAGAGAGAGAGAGACCTACTTAAACATCTCGCACCTTTCTATGGAAAATCAAGAAGTGTTGTGTGCGCACATGTAGCAGGGGTGAGATGAAACTGCAGTGAGGACGCTGCCATGGGCAGAGATCGAAATTGAGAGAGAAAGAAAGGGAGAGGGGAGGAAGAAGCACAGACAGTGAGAGAAACAGACAGAGAGAATCAGAGACAACGAGAGATAGATTTCCCAATATAAGGACAGGGGAGTCCCCCACGCTCAGCCACCGCGGGGCTTATTCGTCCCACCTCCACACGGGGTGATAGGCTTTATCTCGCGTCATGAGTGGGCTTCTGTCAGGGCTGTTTGTCTACCGCTGCCTGTGTTTATCGTTGCCTTCCATAAACAGGCTCACAAAGCTTCAAGATGGCACAGGGAATCCCCCCTGCAGCTCTCTGCCGGTATCTGTGAACTGCTCCAGCTGCATTAACCTTCATAGACATGTTATAGGCATTTGTGAGCAATTTATAGAGATTTATTATATACTGTACAATTCCAGGAACCATTCTGCTGACTAAAATAATAAATACTGGTGGACCCCCTTGGAGTTGTTATTGTTACACTGTCAGAAAAAAGGTACAGTCCCTGCAGCAATAGGATGTCGTTCTGTGCATTTAATTTGGGAGAAAGTTGAGGTCTTACTTTCAGTTAAGGTGTACAACTCAGTCTATGAGTGTTATCTTGATAACAAATGCAGCAGACTGTGAATGAATCAAATTAGAATACCTTACATTAAGCACCAGAGGTTCAGTGACCCCTATATGCAGTATTGGTAACTGCACAGGGCAGACAATACACTTGATTTTTATAGCAAAATACTACAACATGATCCTTCACATAATACAACAAATACATAAGAAACATGCATTGTTTTGGACTCTTACATTATGTTTTATGTAGTCTCGCCACCAGACAGTCAGAGATCTCCGCCTTCTGATAGTCTGGGGACACTCCTTTCTAAAGTGTGTTTAACACACCGGAGAAAACGGCCGGCAACAAAGCAACACCTCTTGCATTTTTGAAAAGGACACGCCCTCCCGGAAATGTGCGCTCCCCCTTTTCTCGTCCGCAAGGAAACAAACACACAGAGAGCTTGAAAATGGATGCTGAGAGATTTAACTCTGTTTCATCAAACATGTGGTCAGTCCACAAGATTGTGAAAATGAAGGACTTTTAGCGACTTTGTTTAAAACTTTTAATGCAGTCGGACTATGTTTACGAGCACAAGAGTTCAGCGAGCCACCGAAGGACCGCCCTGCAGATTTACTATTGGTTCTGCAACGTAGGGAGTTTTTTTAAACTCTGAAATTGTATCCGCCCATCTAAACACAAAATCAGGGAGAAAGTCATCAGTCTTTAGTTAAGCAAAGCGTCTAAAGACTGACTTGTGAGTCTATGTTTTATGCAACACATTCTCACTCTGACCTCGTCACATATCGACATTTGGTCATGGACTTTGTTTGTTGACGTTCCTCAAGTTCTGCCTGTTACATGCATTGTCTTCTTTCAAAACACACTTCCATTTTCACAGGAAATTTAATGTTCACAGTCTCCTTCAAAATCAACGCACTACGTCGGTACAACACCACAAATTGACTTTCTTTTCCTTCAACAACAAACACACATGGTTAGGTTCAGGCAACAAAAGTGTGGTTACACCGCAGGGCGATGTTGAACTCTAACGGCAACTGGCCGCATATGATGCCAGCATTAAAGGATGCCTTTTTCGTTGGTTTCTGATGCCGCAGGTCACTGCCCAAGCGTCGGATTTTGACGACTTCGGAGTGAGACTACTTTTATGCTCTTCACACTCATTCATACTGATGGCTTCATCATCTTCTGCCAGCGAGAATGAGTCTTGCAGGTTTCTCTCTCAGAACTGGATAAATCCAGTGGCACCCCCGATGGTGGGCCAGGGTGGGCCCCTGATACAATTGCTGTAATTTCGATCACTGGTAATAACAAGCAATGTAAAATTCCAGCCTGTTCTCATTCTGAAGTCATCAAATACTGCCGCTTTGTCAGTGATGTCGGGGTGATACACTGCTGGATGGCGTCAGATTAAAATGCTGCCAATAATGATGTAATATAAGGTGCTGGAAAGTCCCCATAGGGTGGGTGGGAGTTGTGGTGGATGGGTCTAATAAACCCTGCACTTTCACCCAGGACTCCGGTGTTAGCTTACCTCATGAATGTAGAACCAAACCGAGATGTTTTCTTCAAAACCTAACCGTGTTTTTGTTGATGGCGGTGCCTCGGAACGTCATCAGCAGACGCAGGAGGATACCTAGCGCATAATATGAAGATGTTTATAGTATATTTTTTTATATATTTACTAACACGTACCGGTTTCCCATGAACCTGCAAACCAGAGCTTACCAACACAAACAAACAAACACTGTGGAATGTTTGAGTCATATTGAGTTTACTTTTTGTTTATCATTTTCTCAGACATTGAATCGCCCAACCTAACAAAGCCTTTAGCCATTATACTGTGCTCGTTTTCATGTGTTGGGGCATAGCAACGATCTCACTGTCTCATCTTACTGCAAGGATCCCTCTCTGTGATAAAACCATTAGAGCATGACTCACTGAGTTTTCGGTTTCTGAGGAATAGGTGTTTACCCTTTCTTAAAGCTTCAGTTATTCTGGAGAAAAATAGTTGGTTGCGTAATCTAATTCCGAGGATATCAAATAACAACAACCTTGGACTGAACCAACAACCCGGTGCTGATGTTGGGTTTGACTGTGTAATTCAGTTCAATTCAGACGACTTTATTTATCCCAAAAGGACAATCGACCCAGATGCATAAGTACTTAATGTGACGTAAATATGTCACGTGAGTGAAGAATGTGACCTAAGTAACGTACCATTACATCAAAACAGCATTGATTTACATAACATTGCGTTCAACCAGCATTGACCTTTGGTTTCACACGGGACATGGATAGTGGTCTCCTGGGAGAAACCTACGAGGCCTTTGTCACTCTTTATACTGTATCAACTGCTCTCAGCATCATATAACGACATATATTCTAATCTTCACTCACTGAGCGTCGTTCCTGTGGGCTACAGCAACACTAAACCCCTGAGCTTGCCTGAGAAGGACTAAATGCACAAAGCTGCTATTTTTAAATATCCCATGGAGAAAGACTCTCACTGCAGCCTGTTCTATTTTGTTCTGAAAATGTTAAAGGGATAGTGCACCCAAAAATGAAAATTCAGCC
>NC_065515.1:485726-487283 GCF_006386435.1 Epinephelus moara
GTTGTGTGGACTCTAAAACTTCACCTGAGCCTCCCTCGGCATATGGGTGAGTAGATAATGGCTGAATTTTCATTTTTGGGTGCACTATCCCTTTAATGTTCAGGGTACTGTTTGTGGTGGAAACACTAAGTACCAAGGTACCATGTCTGAAGGGTTATGGTTGGTTCCAAAGGTACTGTACTGAGAGTGTGTCATTAAAATAGTCTTAAATTTGGGATCTGGACCTGCACCTGTATTCTAATTCATTTGATCAAAATGTTTTTACACATTCACAAATTTAAATGTATTCACATAAAATGTTGAACACATTCAGATATGGTGATACACAGCTAGAATACTTTTGACCATATTTAGTTTCCATAATTCACTGGCTTGGTTAATTCATGCCAATATGAAACTATTCCACAGTGTTAGCATGTTGTGTTCTTTCTTGATTTTAGTGGTATACCTCTCCTTTTTGAGTGACCTGCTGCTTGAAATAACTGTCAGAAGTCACTTTTTGAGCTCACCTAGTCTTTCATCTTCAGTTACATGACATGGTGAGACAGATCAACACTGCTGGGTAACTTTCTATGACTGTTTGTGAAACTGAGAGTAGTGCTGCTTATTTTGTTACCCACCAAGGTCATAGCCTGTCCACACACCAGTACCTCCAAATCTGTGTAAACCTTAATGTGTGCTCATTCACAGCTGCTGTTTATTGTCGTCTGCTGTCTGATCTACGCCCATCATCTGTGTCTGCTTTCTCTGTTTAATCTCACTCCATCATAACCGACATTTCATTGCAGGTAATTCTCTACCAGTCTACTTGTGGCTGTTGGGTTTCCTGCCCTGACTTCATTGTCTACCCTGCTTCCTATTAGTCATTAACCTTACTAGCCTCAGCAGGACTGTTGACACCCTCTTCAGTCAACGTACAAACGTAAAGACTGAAAGCATTTATAATGAGATTATCTTTAAGTTACAGAAAGTAATATGTGATACATGAGACAAGAACTGTTATTTTTATAGAAAGACTATGTGAATTTCTGATGCTTAGAAAGTATAAAGGAAACAATATTTCAAAGTAGCATTCAGATCCCGCCAGCTAACATTCCACTCATATCTCTGCAATGTGTTTTTTTCTCTCTCCTTGCATGTGCTCAAAGCCTGAACAGTTTCAACAATTGTTCAAGTATGTAAACAGCTGCAGTGTGTGGGTGGAAAGGGCGGGGCATTCACTACTTAACCTTTTACAGTAACGGCTGTATACTATTTATGTTCCATTCTGAGTTTGCATGGCTTGCATGGAAAACCTCGCAGCCACTTTTATTTGTTATAGTGTACCGTATTCTGAATTTGTATCTGAATTCTCAGAGTTTTTATCCAGTTTAGTTCTTAAATCAGATAAAGTTATTATTGTAGGCGATTTTAACATTCATGTCGACGTTGATAATGACTCCCTGGCTACCGCGTTTATCTCATTATTAGACTCCATTGGCTTCAGTCAGGGTGTACATGAACCCACTCATTGTTTTAACCATACCCTCGATCTAGTTCTGACGTATGGAATTGAAA
>NC_065515.1:487531-489485 GCF_006386435.1 Epinephelus moara
GCCAGGCTGACTGAGAGTCAAAGCTCTATTGAGCCTTGTATTCCTTTAGCCCTTAGCAGTAATGATTTTATGAGCTTTTTTAATGACAAAATTCTAACTATTAGAGGCAAAATTCATGACCTCCTGTCCTCAGATAGTACCTATCTAACCTCAAACACAGCTGTAAGACCTAATATATATTTAGATTGCCATTACCAGGGGCGCTGGTAATGGCGACAGGCAGCAGCAACTGTGTGGTGGAGTGCTGAGTGTGTGCTGGGTTTCTATCTTATTTCTTATCTTATCTCGCACCTCTTTTTTTAACTGACCTGCGTGTGACAGAAGCAACTATGGCTCACCTTAATCTGAGAGGACTCCTCGTCTTTTTAATGCTTTTATGTAACTTTTTGTGTGGACTCTGTGAATACCGGGAGCCTCTCCAGTATAGCCGCGAGTTCCTCCTGCTTCTCCGCAACTCCGGTGCGGGCACCGTGGATTCCTCGGCAGCCCTTCCCGCTGAGATCATCTGGCTGGATCCTTCGGTGGGGGGCCGGAGCTGGGCGTCAAAACCGACGGGCGTGAGGAAAAGGGGCAGACGTGGAGGCTTGCGCCAGAGGCTAAGGAGACTTGGTCATCGCAGGATACCTCTTCCCACCGTGATCCTCGCCAATGTTCAGTCACTCCGCAGCAAAGTTGATGAGCTACGGGCAAATGTCAAGTTCCTGACGGAGTATAACAGCGCCTGTCTCCTTGCCCTGACTGAAACGTGGCTCAAAGAACACGATCTGCAGTCCGACCTGGATATTGAGGGATTTGGAGAACCATTTCGTCTTGACAGAGACTCCACAGTGACCGGCAAATCACTCGGCGGAGGCTTATGTCTATATGTAAATAAAAACTGGTGTAACACTGTGGTTGTTAGGGAGACAGCGTGCACTCCTGATATTGAACTCTTGTCCTTGTCTCTACGCCCCTTTTACTTGCAGAGGGAATTTCCTCAGGTATTTGTCACGCTTGTTTATATCCACCCTAAGGCTGATACTGATAATGCTACTCGAGTTATGGTTGACACAGTGCAGCGGCTTCAAAGGATCGCGCCGGACGCATCAAATCTTGTTATGGGCGATTTTAATAACTGTAAACCGGGGAAGTCCCTGGGAAACTTTTACCAGTATGTTACTTGTCCAACACGTCTCACGAAATGCCTGGATCTCTGTTATGGTTCTGCAAAAGGAGCATACAGGTCCTTTCGTAGAGCTCCACTTGGTGCGTCAGATCACAATGTTGTTTATTTAGTTCCAACCTACAAACCGGTCCTGAAGAAACACAAGCCGGAACGACGTTTAGTTCCGGTCTGGTCTGAGGAGTCAGTGCAATGCCTCCAGGACTGTTATAGCTGCACTAACTGGGACTTATTCAAAGAAGCTTGTGTTGACTTAGATGAATTGACCGAAACTGTGTCAGCGTATATTACTTTTTGTGAGGAGCTGGTCATCCCACGGAAATCTATTTCCATTTATAAAAACAATAAACCATGGATCTCCAAATCCGTCAAAGACTTAATTAACCAGCGCAATATCAGTTTTAACCAGGGTAATGACACCCGATACAGGGAACTCCAGAAACAAGTCAAAAAGGAACTCAAGGTTGCTAAATACAACTACAAAAATAAGGTGGAAAAGCTGCTCAGTACGGGAAATTCACGCTCTGCTTGGGAGGGAGTGAAATCCATGATGGGGATGCAGTCCAAGAAGGGCCTCATCAACCTAAATGGAATATCTGACTTTGACTTTTCTAATGAACTGAACGCTTTTTACAATCGTTTTAATACTTATGATTTTAGTGAGGAACTGTCAGCTTTTAAAAATGTCGTGCCCGAGGAGACTGGTATCCACCTTGACAGCGGGAGGGTTCACAAACTTTTCCAGGGGATTAAGGAAAGGAAATGTCCTGGCCCAGATGGTATAGGAGGTCG